>NC_036859.1:748708-971976 GCF_002910315.2 Salvelinus sp. IW2-2015 | reverse complement strand
AATTATGAGGGGGAGGTTGTGCCATTTTTTTTACAGTACAAGGGGAGGGTTGTGTGAAAAAATGTTTACGTTGAGGGGTTTGCATTTTTTTATGACACTCTAGTTGGTGCATCTCAAGTGGCATTCCTATATTCATTACCGGTCAAAAGTTTAGAACGCTTACTCATTCAATGAAATAACACATATGAGTCATGTAGTAACCAAAAAGTGTTAAACAAATCAAATATATTTTATACTTGAGATCTTCAAATAGCCACCCTTGCCATGATGACAGTTTTGCACACGCTTGGCATTCTCTCAACCAGCTTCACCTGAATGCTTTTCCAACAGTCTTTAAGGAGTTCCCACATATTTGTCATTTTTATTAGGATCCCCATTAGCTAACGCTGTAACTAGCTAATCTTCCTGGGGTACAACACCAATTAAAGACATTACAAACAAAACCACAATCAAGACTTCACAACATTCACAAGTAGACAATACAGATAATTAAAAACCTGACAGAAAACACATTTAACATTCAGTTGATACTTTCTATTTGCTGTCCAGTCATATGGTCTATCGCATTAGATGTTCTTTTATTCTTGAAGGTGGATTTACTTTTTGCCTGAGAAATTTGAATTGGTAAAGAGTTCCATTCAGCTATGGCTCTATATAAAACTATAAGATTTAGGTGATTTGTCCTCGCCTTGCCTGAATTTGCCTGTCTGTTTTGGTGGTTATGCGTGTTGCTAGTAATATACTAACTGGCCTGAAAAATGCTGTGTGTGTTTTAAAAAAATATAACATTCCTAAAGAAAATCAGAAGACTGGATAGAATTTGTTTTTAACATGAAGCCATGAGAGATTCTGATGCATTTGGGTAATTCATATGGTTAGCGCAATAGAAGAGCTAAACTGGCAGCCTTATTTTGAGCATTTGAGGTTTTTTATATCTTTCTTTGCTGCAGATGACCTTATAACCAGACAGTGCTCTAGTGTGATAGGATCAGGGATTGAATCACCTAATTCGGAGTGCTAGACGTTACATACTTCGAACATTTCTTGTAACAGCAATTCACTTACCCATCTTAACAACAATATTATTTATGTGTTCTGACCATGATAAAGCTTGCTTCAACATGACGCCGAGTAGTTTCGTTTTTTCATTTGCTCTACACGTTCTATTCATCGACACATCAATTGGGATCATCAGCAAGAATACATCTTGAAGCAATACAATACATTTAGTTTTAGAAATGTTCAACACCAATTTGTTCATATCAACCCACTCAGACACCATTCTTAGTTCACTGCTCAGCATTGTTAGCTCATTACATTCTGATGCTGAGCTATACATTGTAGAGTCATCAGCATACATTACCACTCTTGCTTTGTTCATTACTGAAGGAAATCATTAGTAAAGAGAGTAGAGAAGTGGGCCTAGGCAACTTCTGAGCACTTGTTGGCTGCTTTTCCTTCACTCTGCAGTCTGACTCCATCTCAATTTGGTTGAGGTAGGGGATGTGGAGGCCAGGTCATCTGATGCAGCACTCCACACTACTCCTTCTTGGTAAATAGCCCTTACACAGCCTGGAGGTGTGGTGGATCATTGTCCTGTTGAAAAACAAATGATAGTCCACTAAGCCCAAATAAGATGGATGGCGTATCGCTGCAGAATGCTGTGTGCATGCTGGTTAATGTGCTTGTTCTAAAAATACAGACGTTTCACCATCAAGCACCTCACACTAACACCTCCTCTTCCATGCTTTACAAGTGGGAAAACACATGCAGAGATCATCTGTTCACCACACCACATTTCACAAAGACACGGCGGTTGGAACCAAAAATCTCCAATTTGGACTCCAGACAAAGGAAAATTCCACTTGTCTAATGTCCATTGCTCGTGTTCTTGGCCCAAGCAAGTCTCTTCTTCTTATTGTGTCCTTTAGTAGGGGTTCTTTGCAGCAATTCGACCATGAACCCTGATTTAAACTCGTCTCCTCTGAACATTTGATTTTGAGATGTGTCTGTTACTTGAACTATGTGAAGCATTTATTTGGTCTGCAATTTCTGAGCCTGGTAACTCTAATGAACTTATCTGCAGCAGAGTTAACTCTGGGTCTTCCATTCCTGTGCGGTCCTCATGAGTGCCAGTTTCATCATAGTGCTTGATAGTTTTTGCAACTGCACTTGAAGAAACTTTCAAAGTTCTTGAAAATGTCTGTTTTGACTGACCTACCTTGTCACAACACAGCGGATTGGCTCAAACAGATTAAGAAGGAAAAAATCCACAAATGAACTTTTAAGAAGGCACACCTGTTAATTGAAATGCATTCCAGGTGACTACCTCATGAAGAGATGCCAGAGTGTGCAAAGCTGTCATCAAGGTGAAGGGTGGCTATTGGAGAATCTCAATATAAAATTATTTTGATTTATTTAACACTTTTTTTTGGTTACTACATGATCCATATGTGTTATTTCATAGTTTTGATGTCCACTATTATTCTACAATGTAGAAAATAGTAAAAAAAAGAAAAGTCCTTGAATGAGTAGGTGTTCTAAATGTCTACAGTAGTGAAGTACACTACTTTGACAGAGCCATGGTTTCCCTATGGGACCTGGTCAAAATTTGTAGGAAAAAGAGCCATTTAAGTGCCATTTAAGACCCACACATTGAAAACCCTATACACTACCACCTCAGCCAACAGCTCTGTGTTGTTCAACTCCTAATGAACAATGAGCAGGTCATGTATTGCATGTATGAGATCATTTAGTCCAAGCAGCAGCACACAGTGATGTTACTACAAGGAAATCAATGTCTCCCTGCTTGTGATTTGCAGATGGACCGGAGGAGAGAGTGTGTCTCCCAAATGACCCCATTCCCTATATAGATGCACTACTTTTGACCAAGGCCCATAGGGACACATGGCGTAGCTAAGCAACTTTGGCTAAACGCTGCTGCTCTGCTCCTCTCACAATACAACTGCTGACCTGCTGTCTGTCGTAGAGAGCCAGCAGAAGCCACATGCAGCCAAATGTGTGGCTGGGTTGTTTATCAAACCTTTATCATGCTGCTCACACACACGCGCAACAAATGTAGACACATGCACACACACACCAGACAGTGACCCAGTGTGGGTCAGACAGACAGAGAAGTGAGCGTGTCGTATCTCTCTCTCCCAGCACCGCTGATAACCTCTCCATGACAAGTCTCAAATACCACCCTATTCCTAAACAGTTAATACCTTTCTTTGATCAGGGCCCCAAATAGTGCACTATGTAGGGAATGGGTGCCATTTGGGACAGAGCTATCTCTCGGCTGGGGCAAGCAGAGGAGAAATGGGTTGGGTTTCATTTTGGAGAAAGCTGTTATAACATGTCGCGACGATCTTCAATTAACACAAAATAATCTTTACAACCACAAATAACAATAACTGTAGTGTCCCTGTGTTTATAAACGTGCATATCAACTTTGCCACTTCAGCATGCTTTTGTGGCACAGTCAATGACGCCCAGGGCTATGGGCCAGAWGGTTGAGGGTTCGCCGACCACCATGGATGAGCTAACAGGGATACATAACATGATGCAGCCACCACTATGCTTGAAAATATGGAGAGTGGTACTCAGTAATGGGTTATATTGGATTTGCCCCAAACATAACACTTTGTATTCAGGGCAAAAAGTGAATTGCTTTGCCAATTATTTTGCATTATTACTTTAGTGCCTTGTTGCAAACAGGATGCATGTTTTGGAATATTTTTATTCTGTTCWCAATTAGTTTAGTGTCACGCCTGCTCCCGCTCCCCCTCTCTGGCGCTCGAGGGYGCCAGGCTGCCCATCATTACGCACACTTGTCACCATCATTAAGCTCATCAGCGCKTCATTGGACTCACCTGGACTCCTTCACTTTGTTGATTGCCCCCTCTATATCTGTCTGTTCCTCAGTTTGATCCCCGTGTCTGCATTAATGTCGTTTTGTTCCCCCTGTTAAGACACTGTCCTTGTTTTGTTTCATGTCAGTTATTTATTAAATGTTCACTCCCTGTACTTCCTTCTCGTCTCCCAGCGTCTGTCCTTACAGGTTAGTATTGTGGATTAACTACAATGTTGTTGATCCATCCTCAGTTTTCTCCTATAACAGCCATTAAACTCTRTAACTGTTTTAAAGTCACCATTGGCCTCATGGTGAAATCCCTGACCAGTTTCCTTCYTCTCTGGMAACTGAGTTAGGAAATATGCCTGTATCTTTGTAGTGACTGRGTGTATTGATRGTGTCATTTTAAAGTGTAATTAATAATTAATAAGTACCCTTCTTTGCGAGGCATTCGAAAACCTCCCTGGTCTTTGTGGATGGATCTGTGTTTGAAATTCACTGCTCAACTCAAAGACCTTACAGATAATTGTATGTGTGTGGTACAGAGATGACGCAGTCATTCAAAAATCATTTTAAATACTATTATTTCACACAGAGTGAGTCCATGCAACTTATTATGTGACTTGGTAAGCAAAGTTTTACTCCTGGACTTATTTAGGCTTKCCATAACAAAGAATACTGACTCAAAATGTTCTAAAAATAATAACAAAAAACATAATTCCACTTTGACATTATGCGGTATTTATTGTGTTTAGGCCAATGACAAAAAGTCTAAATGTAATTCATTTTAAATTGAGGCTGTAAGACAACAAAATATGGAAAAAGTCAAGGGGTGTGTATACTTTCTTAAGCCACTGTATAATTCTATAAAATATATGCAACAAATTTTCCACCAACAGGTTTCGGTGCCAATGCACCACCAATAAGCAAAGCATGCCGATTTCGGGCTCTTCAACATCATGGTTTGCATTTTCAACAGCACAATCTGCACAGTTTGGATGCTGGAATTATATTTTGGACRAACGTGCCTAGGTAGCCTATAGGATACTTTTGAAGTAGCCTAATCAGGTAAACACATTGTGACTGGTTGTGTTCATGCGACACATAAAAGTTAATACATTTTAAAGGGTAAACAACAAATATTTAGGCGATARGCTATTGAAGTGTTTTGGGTTCTAGGTGCGCGAGGAATCGCAGCTCGGATCACAGAGGAGGCAGAGCCGCTTTAAGCTTTCCTGAATCAGTGGTGTGTATTCATGGATGCCAAGGGAAGCCAGACTTTCAAAAAAAATTGACGAAGAAAAATGTGATTAAAAGAAAAAAGCATGTGAAATAATGTATCTTTAGTTTCTCTGTCTTCATAATTTTCCTTTAATTGGCAAGAGGCTGAATGTATCTCACCAGAAAAAGCATTCAAGTGAGCGAAACAGCGCCCCTCTGTCTCTGTAAGTGTACACCATCTATCTGATGCTGTATGGTCATAAAGAGTATGACATTGWTRCCGCCGTAGCATTGAACGCAAGGGAAGCCATTGAGTATAATAATAATAGCCAATCAGCGTTGAGCTAAACTGAGCGAGCTAAACCGTGAATGGTCCTGACTTGCCCCAAAAAATTGTCAAGGGAAGCCAGTTTGGATTTGGCTCCACTCCTATCACATCGCATCAAGAGAAATACRTAATTGACAGAAATAACTTGAATTGTTGCATTTTGTTGTGTTGTTGTCCTCCAGTGGCWAGCTAGCTAAAATTGKCCCTTTCCTAAATGAACCATTTTGGACTTGTGGTTTTACTTAATTCTCTGTACTGGCCAATGATTATAACGGCGATTCTGATCCAACCATAAAATACAGTTGAAGTCGGAAGTTTACATACACATTAGCCAAATACATTTAAACTCAGTTTTTCACAATTCCTGACATTTAATCCTAGTAAAAATGCCCTGTCTTAGGTCAGTTAGGATCACCACTTTATTTTAAGAATGTGAAATGTCAGAATAATAGTAGAGAAAATTATTTCTTTCAGCTTTTATTTCTTTCATCACATTCCCAGTGGGTAAGAATTTTACAWACACTCAATTAGTATTTGGTAGCATTGCCTTTAAATCTGTCTAGACTTAGGTTTAAACCGTTTGAGGTAGCGCTCTCCACAAGCTTCCCACAATAAGTTGGGTGAATTCTGGACCTTTCCTCCTACAGAGCTGTGGAACTGAGTCAGGTTTGTAGGCCTCCTTGCTCGCACACGCTTTTCAGTTCTGCCCACAAATTTTCTATAGGATTGAGGTCAGGGCTTTGTGTGGCCACTCCAATACCTTGACAATACCTTTTGTCCTTAAAAACTTCTTACGGTTGAACGTGCCGTCCTTGGCCAGCTCTCCTGCTATCTCTCTCAGATGACCTTCTTGATCCAATCAGTCAGGTTTCAAGACTAGTCATTCAACTGAGACTGCTCTTCTCTGTGTCACGGAGGCGCTCCGCACTGCTAAAGCTAACTCTCTCTCCTCTGCTCTCATCCTTCTAGACCTATCGGCTGCCTTTGATACTGTGAACCATCAGATCCTCCTCTCCACCCTCTCCGAGCTGGGCATCTCCGGCGCGGCCCACGCTTGGATTGCGTCCTACCTGACAGGTCGCTCCTACCAGGTGCGTGGCGAGAATCTGTCTCCGCACCACGTGCTCTCATCACTGGTGTCCCCAGGCTCTGTTCTAGGCCCTCTCCTATTCTCGCTACACCAAGTCACTTGGCTCTGTCATATCCTCACATGGTCTCTCCTATCATTGCTATGCAGCGACACACAATTAATCTTCTCCTTTCCCCCCTCTGATAACCAGGTGGTGAATCGCATCTCTGCATGTCTGGCAGACATATCAGTGTGGATGACGGATCACCACCTCAAGCTGAACCTCGGCAAGACGGAGCTGCTCTTCCTCCCGGGGAAGGACTGCCCGTTCCATGATCTCCGCCATCACGGTTGACACTCCATGTGTCCTCCTCCAGAGTGCTAAGAACCTTGGCGTTGATCCTGGACCACACCCTTCGTTCTCAACTAACATCAAGGCGGTGACCCGTTCCTGTAGGTTCATGCTCTACAACATTCGCAGAGTACGACCCTGCCTCACGCAGGAAGCGGCGCAGGTCCTAATCCAGGCACTTGTCATCTCTCCGTCTGGATTACTGCAAACTCGCTGTTGGCTGGGCTCCTGCCTGTTGCCATTAAACCCCTACAACTCATCCAGAACGCCGCAGCCCGTCTGGTGTTCAACTTCCCAAGTTTTCTCACGTCACCCGCTCCTCCGCTCTCTCCACTGGCTTCCAGTTGAAGCTCGCATCCGTTACAAGACCATGGTGCTTGCCTACGGAGCTGTGATGAGGAACGGCACCTCCTCGTACCTTCAGGCTCTGATCAGGCCCTACACCCAACAAGGGCACTGCGTTCATCCACCTCTGGCCTGCTCGCCTCCCTACCTCTGAGGAAGTACAGTTCCCGCTCAGCCCAGTCAAAACTGTTCGCTGCTCTGGCACCCCAATGGTGGAACAAACTCCCTCACGACGCCAGGTCAGCGGAGCTTCCAATCACCCACCTTCCGGAGACACCTGAAACCCCACCTCTTTAAGGAATCCTAGGATAGGATAAAGTAATCCTTCTAACCCCCCCCCCTTAAAAAGTTAGATGCACTATTGTAAAGTGGTTGTTCCACTGGATATCATAAGGTGAATGCACCAATTTGTAAGTCGCTCTGGATAAGAGCGTCTGCTAAATGACTTAAATGTAATGTAAATGATAAAATAAAAGATACAAGTATTATACATGGAACTTTAGATAAACTTCTCCTTAATGCAACCGCTGTGTCAGATTTCAAAAAAACTTACGGAAAAAGCACACCATGCTATAATCGAGATACAGCGCTCAGAGCCCAAATAAGCCATACAGATATCCGCCATGTTTTGGAGTCAACAGAAGTTAGAATAGCATTATAAATATTCACCTACCTTTGATGATCTTCATCAGAATGCACTCCCAGGAATCCCAGTTCCACAATAAATGTTTTTTTGTTCGATATAGTCCATCATTATGTCCAAATATCTCCTTGTTTGTGCGCGTTCAGTCCAGTAATCCAAATCATGATGAGCAGGTCAGACGAAAAGTCAAACAATTCCATTACAGTCGTAGAAACATGTCAAACGATGTATAGAATCAATCTTTAGGATGTTTTTAACATAAATCTTCAATAATGTTTCAACCGGAGATTCCTTTGTCTTCAGAAAATGCAATGGAAAATCAGGTCGATCTCACGTGAGCGCGCATGTTCAGCTCATGCCAGACACCTGAATCAAAGAGCTCTCCTTCCCTCATTCTTCACAGTAGAAGCATCACAACAAGGTTCTAAAGACTGTTGACATCTAGTGAAGCCTTAGGAAGTGCAAATATGACCAATATCCCACTGTATATGGATAGGCAAACTTACAAACCTCAGATTTCCCACTTCCTGGTTGGATTTTTCTCAGGTTTTGCCTGCCATATGAGTTCTGTTATACTCACAGACATCATTCAAACAATTTTAGAAACTTCAGAGTGTTTTCTATCCAAATCTACTAATAATATGCATATATTAGTAAGCCTCTGAGCTGAGTAGCAGGCAGTTACCCTGGGCGCACCTTTTCATCCAAGCTACTCAATACTGCCACCCAGCCATAAGAAGTTAAGCCATTTTGCCACAACTTGGAAGTATGCTTGTGTCATTGTCCATTTGGAAGACCCATTTGCGACCAAGCTTTAACTTCCTGACTGATGTCTTGAGATGTTGCTTCAATATATCCACTAATTTTCCTCCCTCGTGACGCCATCTATTTTGTGAAGTGCACCAGTCCCTCTTGCAGCAAAGCACCCCCACAACATGATGCTGCACCCCCGTGCTTCACGGTTGGGATATGTGTTTTTTGGCTTGCTAGCCTCCCCTTTTCCTCCAAACACAACGATGGTCATATATGGCCAAACAGTTCTATTTTGTTTCATCAGACCGAGACATTTCTCCAAAAAGTACGATCTTTTGTCCCCATGTGCATTTGCAAACCGTAGTCTGGCTTTTATGGCGTTTGGCAGTGGCTTCTTGGCGATGGGCCTTTCAGGGCATGTCTATATAGAGACTCGTTTTACTGTGGATATAGATACTTTTGTACCGTTTCCTCCAGCATCTTCACAAGGCTCCTTTGCTGTTGTTTTGGGATTGATTTGCACTTTTTTGCACCAAAGTACGTTCATCTCTAGAAGACAGAATGCATCTCCTTCCTGAGCGGTATGACGGCTGCTGGGTCCCATGGTGTTTATAACTTGCATACTATTGTTTGTACAGATAAACGTGGTACTTCAGGCATTTGGAAATTGCTCCCAAGGATGAACCAGACTTGTGGAGGTCTAAAAAACATTTCTGTGGTCTTGGCATGATTTCTTTTCGATCTTATCCCATTGATTCAAAGCCAAAGAGGCACTGAGTTTGAAAGTAGGTCTTGAAATACATCCACAGGTACACCTCCAATTGACTCAAATGATGTCAATTAGCCTATCAGAAGCTCCTAAAGCATTTTCTGGAATTTTCCAAGCTGTTTAAAGGCACAGTCAACTTTGTGTATGTTAACTTCTGACCCACTGGAATTGTGATACAGTGAATTATAAGTGAAATAATCTGTCTGTAAAGAATTGTTGGAAAAATTACTTGTGTCATGCACAAAGTAGATGTCCTAACCGACTTGCCAAAACTATAGTTTGTTAATAAGAAATTTGTGGAGTGGTAGAAAAACAAATTTTAATGACTCCAACCGAAGTGTATGTAAACTTCCRACTTCAACTGTACATTGTGCCCCTGGACTGAGTGGATGGAAATTCAATATGTAGCTAGATGTAGAAGGCTAATGTTAACTAGCTAACATTGCCCATGAAAGGATGTTAGGCTAGCATGGAAGCATTTTAGCCAGGTAGCCTAGGACAACAAAAAATAAGTGTGCATTGTATGACAGTCATAAACTGTTTCGTCAACATGAAAGAGAGGATGGCATTGGCTTTTCTCTGCAAGTAGGGTGAGTCAACATGTATTTTCTAATAGCACGAACGTACACACACACACAGAGAAATCAGAAACATGGACAGCCACATCATATTTAGCTTACGTTGATTGGACTAAATAGTTTCTGGTATATTTTTGCTGCTATAAGACTAAGCAGAGRTGATTTGATGATGTTGAAATGTTGAAGTTGAAATGGTGCTGGAATAGTGGATGCAGCTTTTGTTTTCTTTGCAACTTGCAAGAACTGTGGTTCTTCATCAATAGTTGTTTATTAGTTCGAAAACATTAACTTGCTTGACCATGCTGTAGGTCATGTAACTGTTTGTTACATGCAATGTGCTTTGTGGACTTCACCGGACAGAGGTTGCTCTCCGGTTTTGTGATGAAACAAAGGTGTGATTGGATTTATTCTGCCGCTGTGTCTTCTTATTGTCTCGGCCTTAGGCCTATACTGTATAACAATGGCAAGGCATATGAAAGAAAAGGTTAGAGAGCAAACAACGCAATTATCACGACAATGACTTTCTTTCTGGCTTGGCTTCCCAAGTGATTTTACCCAAGCATCGCTACTGCTACTACTGTTGACTAAAATCCTATAGTCAACAGTAAGGATTATACATAAGGAATAGGGTTGGAATATGAGAATGAAATTATGATTATGATAATGTCACAACACATACTAGAGGTTATTCTAATTGGTAAGGGGGGGGGGGGGGGGGGGGGGGTGGGGGGGGGGGGGGGGGGGAAAAAAGGGGGGGGGGGGGGGGGGGGGGGGGGGGGGGGGGGGGGGCGGGGGGGGGGGGGGGGGGGGGGGGTGAGTATTGGATGCTTTATTGGGGGGGGGGGAGGGGGGGGTATAAGCTACACATATGGATAATTTAGCTATTTGATATTGAATCTGTAGGACCGCTTTAAGGTATCAAATGTTTTATTTAAAAATGATTTGATAATATTGAATTTGGCCTTTACTTAGATAGCCCATAGAAACGCAGGGAATAACACATTCATCAAGGCAAAAAAGACAGTCAAAAATGTAATTATAAGAAATAAGGTTTTGAAGTGTTATCCTATATTTTTAACATTTATACATTTAAGTCATTTAGCAGACGCTCTTATCCAGAGCGACTTAACAAATTGGTGCATTCACCTTATGATATCCAGTGGAACACACTTACACAATAGTGCATCTAACTCTTTTAAGGGGGAGGGGGGGGGGGTTTAGAAGGATTACTATATCTAGGTGATATAAGAAAGCTCTGGAAATGTAAACATTTTTGGGACACATATTTAACAACTTATTTTTGTTGGCACAAAACTACCTCTATACTTCCATTTGTTTGCATGGGAGGAGAACACCATCTTGGTCCTGAGAGTCTCCCTTTTCCATAGTGGAGTCGGAAGCTACAAACAGAAGTTGCCACRTCAGCGTTACTGACTTCAGACTATCAGGTATGAAGGTAAGACCCAGATGCAGACCACGTCGAATAAACATTCGTTTATTGATCCAGTAGGGGCAGGCAATAGACTTGTCAAGGCAGGCAGGGGTCATCAAACCCAGAGGTGAGGCGACGGTACCGGACTGCAGTCAGGGTAAGCAGAGGTGAAAATCCAGCGGGAGGCAGGTACAAGTCGGTAGGCAGGCTCAGGTGTAGGCAGGCGTGTTCAGTGGACAGGCAAGAGTCAAAACCAGGAGGGTGAGAAACGAGAGACTGGGAAACCGCATGAGCTGAGACACAAACTGCTGGTTGACTTGACAAACAAGATTAACTGGCAACAGACAGACAGAGAACACAGGTATAAATACACAGGGGATAATGGGGAAGATGGGCGACACCTGGAGGGGGGTGGAGACAATCACAAGGACAGGTGAAACAGTTCAGGGTGTGACACAGATGAGTCCTGTGACACTTGTGGAGGTTGTAGAGCAAAACGGAGAACACCATTGTGTTTGTGAGAGTCTCCCCTTTTTAGAGTGGTCATAATCGTTTGTAGTGAAAATTGTTTTTAGCAGGAGCAGACTGGGACAATAATTGGGTTATGGCATTATATCCACACCAGCCCACATCACTACTCGCCGCCAACTCACCCCCAGCCATACACACACCCCACCCCACCCTCACACATACGACCATGACCCTCCACACCATAATTAGACACAGGCAGTAGTGCTGACTCATAACRTTGACAGTACAGTCACTTGACTGGCCAGACATGTTCCTCCTCTTTTTTAACCGGCTCATGTTTAAAAAACACTACAATATGTAAAAACACCACTGGAGATACAACTCACCACTATAACTGGGCATCTGCTCTAGCCATTTTGTTACCCTTTGTTGTGCTGTCTATCTGTCTCAGCATCTTCTCTGCTGTCACTGTGCTTCTTCTTGTTCTCTGTCTGCCTGTCTCCCGAAGTGTTAATTACTATTACAGGGCCTCCAGACCAACATTTTCCCCAGGTGTGACTGGTGCCACTAGCATTTACAGTTATAAAGTCACTTTTACATCTGATAAAGTCATTCATAGTGTTTTATTAAGAAGTATAATAAATATACTACTAAGGAATTCAAGAAATATGTTGTTTCATCTACCACGTCCAAGCAGGAATGCCCGATTCAATATATTTTGATGTGCAACCTAATCCAGTTATTGTCATGAATCTGGTTGACAATTASACTATAGTTTAATGTCAAAATAGGACATTAATTAAAACTCCATAATTTCACTTTTTCCCTCAGAACAGCCTCAATTTGTTGGAGCATGGACTACAAGGTGTCGATCGCATTCCACAGGGATGCTGGCCCATGTTGACTCCAATGCTTGTGTCAAGTTGGCTGGATATCCTTTGGGTGGTGGACCATTCTTGATACACTCGGAAAACTGTTGAGCGTGAAAAACCCAGCAGCGTTTCTGTTCTTGACACAAACCGGTGCACCTGGCATACCCCGTTCAAAGGCACAAATCTTTTGTCTTGCCCGTTCACCCTCTGAATGGCACACATAAACAATCGATGTCTCAATTGTCTCAAGGCTTAAAAATCCTTCTTTAACATGTCTCCCCCTTCATCTACCCTGATTGAAGTGGATTTAACAAGTGACACCAATTAAGGTATCATAACTTTCACCTGGATTCACCTGGTCAGTCTATGTCATGGAAAAAGCAGGTGTTCTTAATGTTTTATACACTCAGCGTATATCTTAATGTTCACTAACTAGTGTCATAGGCTAATTAATTTGGGGTTTTAACACCTGAGGAAGCGGAAACTCTAAACACATTAACTAGATCGATAACTCTAAATATAATTCCCGCTGCTAGTAGCCATGTATTCATCCAACAGTAAATGTAATGTCCTAAAACAAACATGAGACACACAGGCCTATGCCCTCGCAGTGGTCGGTGAGCATTTAGGGAGCACACTGCTCCATATCAAATATCTTAGTTGAAAAAGTAGTTGCTATTGAGCTGAATATTGAGAGTTGAGATTGTACAAACATTTTCAATGTTTTATCTTAACGGGCCCATGGACATCACCTTTTTCAGTGTTTTATTTTTACCTCAAATTTTTGGGGGGTGTGTGTCCCTTTCGACCAGCACACCCAACTAAAAAATGGTCCAGCCTATTTGGTATTTGCCCGAATTTCCAGATGGCCAATTGCGTTTTAGCTTACCTTTGACTTAAATATGTCAACCAGCTTTTTGGCCCCTTTCTCTCCTCTTGCATCTGGCTGTCATGGGAAATTCGGAAGGTTGTGGCTGTTTTTACTTTATGACAACCCGATTATTGTGGTCACAAGGAACATCTTCGCGAAACAAACAGACAAGCAAATAGGTTCAGTAGTGGAGATTCAGCACCATGGATTGCGGCGCGGTTGATCAAATCCCCGCGAATCTGACTAGTCAAGTCTGCACTTGCTTTTGTTATAGTAACACCGTGGAACAATGTTGCAAATGTCTATTTTCTCGATCGTGTTTTGTCGRCAGGGTGTACCAGCCATTTTGTGAACAGTAAGTAGCTGCCAGTACCACAAAGCCAGTTTGGAGATTTGTTAATGTGAGACAGAGATTGCCTTCAGTATCTGAGTGGAGAGGTCACTTGTAGCCTAGTCTACACATGATAGTCAGCAATGCAGTTTATAGAAGTCATTTATGTTTTCTATTGGGGACTTTACGTTGTGTAGGCTAAATATGGTAGTCTGCTATAGCGTTGTGATGACTGGTCTAATGTATGAATGAAGCCAGAGAGTTTATAGCTATGTCAGTTTCATGCAGATATTCACCGGTATTACACCCTAAATAGCATATGTGAAATGTATTTATTAGACCGTTAGAATGCATTGGCTCAGAACTGGATCGCTAGATGACCAGCTTTTCTAGTGTTAATAATCAGAGTAGAGAATCACACGATTCTCTACGACTCTGGGTCAAAATTCTACAAAGATCCAGCAAAACAAAAGAAGGACCATATGAATTTCAGATAAAATATCAACTGAATGTTCATTTTATCTTCCAGGACAAATTAGCTAGCAATGTGCTTTATCAATTTACCAGAGTTTGCTAACCGTTACTATGGGCAAAATCAARATGTCAATATTCTTGTAATGCTTCTTTTTTAATGAAATTACAACTGAATATGTGGTTAATCACAGCAAATCCTGCAATTAACACAGTTCTTTTTTGTATCATTCCATACAATTTTACAGGATATATTCTATATAAGATATTGATAAACCTTTATCTATGGGGAAGACATCAATGGATAACAATACACTCTATGACCTATTATATTGCAATTTGCTGTCCAGCTATCATACCCATGTGCTTTATGAACCAAGGAAATCCAATCAAAAGACTACATACTCCATAGTCAATCATACATTAATTCAACCCATGTCTTCACCTTTAACCCCCACTCCCYGTGGACATCACCTTGTCTTGATGCTGTTTAATATCAACTGATTTGGTTATTCATCCTTGTGTTTTGAGAGGAAGAGAAATATGTATCTGGAAAAGAGCTGCACTGTGTTTGCTTGGCTGGAAGAATGGTGTTTAAACTAAAGTGGCAATATTAATAACCATTTCAGATGCCGTGTCAGTAAATTGAATGACACTCACAATACTCCACTGGAGATGAGATGCTGTTACAATATCATTACGATTACTGCAGTGGCACACTATTACTGAATCCAAGCTGTGCATCTCACAGCACTATGTGGGTGTGGGGAATGTGACGATAATTACTCATTGTTGATACATTGACAAAGAAGGTTAATCGCATACACCGTTTTAACTGAGTTATAGAATTAAGAGTGCTATTGCTTATAACAGTGTTACCTAGACTGTGTTAAGCATGTAGTATGCAGCACCTTGAAGTACATACAATGTGCATCCCAAATGGCACCCTATTCCCTATATAGTGCACTATATAGGGAACAGAATGTAAGTTTTACTAAATGGGTTGTAGTAGAACAGTACGAGGTAGATTCCTTTATTGCCGAAATAAATCCCTCTAGGAACAGGGGAGAATAGAAGACAAGCAATTAAAGCAGGATGTTTTTCAGATCCTCCAAAGCGAAGCAGCTTGGGGGGGGGGGGGGGMSCRSCCSSCCCCCCCCCCCTTCTGTGAGGAAGAGGGCACAGGACCAATGTCAAACATGGAGTCTTGGGAGAACAGAATTGTTCTGTATGTCCTTCATGGAGGAAATATAATTTACAGTGCAGTACCCCCTGCACAGTTTGAGAAATACACTATATATACAAAAGTATGTGGACATCACTTCAAATTAGTGGATTCGGGCCGTTTCAGCCACACCCGTTGCTGACAGGTGTATAAAATTGAGCACACCACCATGCAATCTCCATAGACAAACATTGGCAGCAATGGGTGGCCTTACTGAAGAGCTCAGTGACTTTCAACGTGGCACCGTCATAGGATGCCACCTTTCCAACAAGTCAGTTTGTAAGATTTCTGCCCTGCTAGAGCTGCCCCGGGCAACTGTAAGTGCTGTTATTATCTAGTGGAAATGTCTAGGAGCAACAACGGCTCAGCCACAAAGTGGTAGGCCACACAAGCTCACAGAACGGGACTGCCGAGTGCTGAAGCGTGTAACGTGTAAAAATCATCTGTCCTCGGTTGCAACACACACACTACTGAGTTCCAAACTGCCTCTGGAAGCAAAGTAAAAACTGTTTGTCAGGATCTTCATGAAATGGGTTTCCATGACAGAGCAGCCACACACAAGCCTAAGGTCACACCAAGTGCAATGCCAAGCGTTGGCTGGAGTGGCGTAAAGCTCGCCGGCTTTGKACTCCGGGGCAGTGGAAATGCGTTCTCTGGAGTACTGACAGTACGACGGATGAATCTGGKTTTGGCGGATGCCAAAAGAACGCTACCTGKCCGAATGCATAGGGCCAACTGTAAAGTTTGGTGGAGGAGGAATAATGGTCTGGGGCTGGTTTTCATGGTTTGGGCTAGGCCCCTTAGTTCCAGTGAAGGGAAATCTTAATGCTACAACATACAATGACATTCCAGACAATTCTGTGCTTCCATCTTTGTGGCAACAGTTTGGGGAAGGCCCTTTCCTGTTTCAGCATGACAATRCCCCCGTGCACAAAGCAAGGTCCATACAGAAATGGTTAGTCGAGATCGTTGTGGAAGAACTTGACTGGCCTGCCAGAGGCCTGCCCTCAAACCCATCAAACACCTTCGGGATGAATTGGAACGCCGACTGCGAGCCAGGCCTAATCGCCCAACATCAGTGCCTGACCTCACTAATGCTCGTGGCTGAATGGAAGCAAGTCCCCGTAGCAATGTCCCAACATCTAGTGGAAAGCCTTCCCAGAAGAGTGGAGGCTGCTGTTGCAGCAAAGTGGGGACCAACCCCATATTAATGCACATGATTTTGGAGTGAGATGGTAGACAAGCAGGTGTCCACTTACTCTTGGTCATGTAGTGTATTTTTCAACCAGACTTTTTAGATTGGKAGACAAGGGGTGTTGATGAAACCGTTGATACTGTATAATAACAAACTGTTAGAGGGAGAGAGGATGGAAAGAGAGGGCAAAGGAGGAGAGAGGGTAGTTGAGAGGACAGTCGAGGGGAGTGAAGAGGGAAAAGGAGATGGAGCAGAGGAGAGCGAGGGTAGGGAAAGGAAGAGCTCCCATGGCAGTGAGAGTATTTCAATTGGTTTTGCTCGACTTCTCAAATCAAAGTTTGAGTTGCGATTTCTTATCCGGGGCTGTAGGAGCCAAACGGGTGGCAACATCACATGACCACGGAAGACAAGCTGCAGCAAGTACTGAACAAAACAGAATGCTGAACAACATCCTAATGTTTACCAACATTAGCTAGCCAACTTATTGCTACATATTTGTTATAAACCCCTCCGGTTCATTGCAAGATAAACAGACAGAAAAACACAGGCGGACGGAAGAACAGACAGACGGGAAGATAGCCAGAAGAAGGGAAATAAAATGTTTATTTTTGTTACAGTTCAGTAGGCTCCTCTGGATGAAATCACRCATATTCATCATCCAAGGGTTTTCATACAGGATTCACCCAATAACAATATTACCAATCAACGTAGTGCTCAATCATTAGTTACAGCAAATTCTATTTGAAAAAAGTAACAAAGCAAAAAAGACTCTACAATATAAAGTAGCATGGTAAACATTGTGTTCATTCCTCCAATCAATCACATGGCCCCGCTAAAAACACTCCGGATGTCATTCGAATGGCACCCTACTATTCCATGTAGTGCACTACTTTTGACCGGGATCTATAGATGCCATTTGGGCCACATACTTTATACTCTTAACCTTAGTTAAGTTCTTCAGCGACATCTCAACAGAAGAATTGGTCCTGCGTTACAAATGGCACCCTATTCCCTACATAGTGCAGTCAAAAGTACATAGGGAATGTAGGGAATAGGATGCCATTTAGGACAACATTTATTTTTGAAATAAACTATTTGGRGAATATCATATTTTGCTTTTATATGCTTTGTATTGATAGTGGTTGTAATCTCTCAGATTTGAAGAAAATCTCATTCAAGAAATCTATCGTTACGTTGTCAGAAATGGTTCAAGAWTCAGTGACGGTCCATTCTTTGTATACTGTAGCAATCAGATTAAGACTGACGTGTAATAGAGAAAACAGTAGAAAAAAAAAGTGAAAACAGAAACAGGACTCTCAGAAAGGCATTGTATAGTACACATGAACAAAGAAAAAAATGCCATGCGTAGTTTCTAAGACCAATATTAGAAAAGCACGTCTTCCTACTGTATATATACTGTACCTTTTTCAACGTACCACCAAGACATCATTAACATCTTCTCTAGAAAATATTTGTTGGTCCTGTGTGAACAATAGATTGCATGGATGATATATCTGCATAGACTAATAGGGCCTGTCCCAAATGGCACCCTATTCCTTATATAGCGCGCTACTTTTGACCAGGGCCCATAGGAGTCCCCAGACTTAACTAGTGCTCCAGCCCTACCCGTCCTCTCTCCACATAGTCAATTGTTCCATTCACAGTTTGGTCGCATCCAAAATGGCACCCTGTTCCCTTAATAGTGCACTTTTYGTAGTGTAGAATACATTTCTAATGCACTTGAGACATTGGGTGCCATTTGAGATTTGCCCTTTGTCAGTACCTACGTTAGTGTTGGTTGGCTGCTGAGGTTCCAGTCAGTCACTACATCCTGTAACCATCTCTGTACGGGGGTTGCCATGACAACTACTGTAAACAAACAATAGCGGGCCAACCTATGTGGTTCTGACAGGACACCAGGCTTGAAGACAACGTAACACTTTAGGACAATGGCCATCATACATAGAGAACAGCTATTTCATTAAATAAAATGAGAAAAATATATAGATATAGTGTTTTGTTTTTGAAAAAGGCTAGTGTTGTCTTGTTCTTCGTTCCTCTACAAACACAGTGCTGCAACAAAGCTAATAATACATGTAGTGGATGTCAATCATTAAATTGTTTTCAACCATGTCCCCCTGATAATCTGGCTGAAAGCTAAAAGGTCTGGTTGGGAACCACTGGTCTAAACATATATCCATCCTCAATGATTTTTAATATGTACAAATACAATATCCATCAAACACCACCAAGTAGAGAATAAGAGGAGGGTTAGTTCGTTCTCTGTGGACTGTCTGTGTTCCTCTTTCCCCCCGCCCCTTTGTGTCACTAGGTACCCAACCACCTACAAGCCTCATTGGTTACTCAGAGCAGGCTCCCTGATGACCAACGAGGAAATCAGTGAGGATTTGATACATGATCCAAAAATAATTCAAAGAGAGAAGGTAGATTTTAAGGACTAGTGGTTATAAATGGCAGAGTGGCTTCCGTCCAAAATGGCCTCCTATTCTCTAATGCACTACGTATGGTATAGGGTGCCAAATGGGACACGTCCACACTATGGGAGATTGGTTTGGCAAGTTAGCATCTCATGTCTGAGAGTCCCGATGGCTCTCTCCAACAGCAGGGTGCTCGATGGTGACGCCGTCGCTGGGTTGTCTGGTAACCATGCAGAGTTAGTTAGCAACGTCGTTGTCAAGAAGACGCGGCGTGCAGCGTCCGATCGATCGCACACTCCTCACACACACTCCTCAGCTGACATCAGGAGMGGGTTGATGTACTCAAACCCTTCAAACTCMGACTGGTCGATCTTCTTCACTGCATCACTGCAAAACAGACAGGAAACAAACAGTTATAGGAGAGACATATGACGACATTGATCAGTAAGTAAATCGCTTCTCATACCACCACAAACTAATCTAGTAAACTGAACAGCCATCAATAAAGCATTGATTTAAATGATCCATGAAGAATGACGGACGGGCGGACAGACAGAACGACAGACTGTATGGGCCCTGGTTAAAATTACACTGAACCAAAATATAAACGCAACAATTTCAAAGATTTAACTGAGTTACAAGTTCACATAAGGAAATCTGTCAATTGACAAACTCATTAGTCCCTAATCTACGAATTTCACATGACTGGGAATACACACATATCTATAAAAAATAAAATAAAAAAAAAGTTAGGGGTGTGGATCAGAAAACCAGTCAGTATGTGGTGTGACCACCATTTGCCTCGTGCAGGCTGTTGATTGTGGCCTGTGGAATGTTGTCCCACTCCTCTTTACTGGCTGTGCGAAGTTGCTGAACATCGGCGGGAACTGGAACAGTGTCGTACAGGTCGATCCAGAGCATCCCATACATAGTCAATGGGTGACATGTATGGTGAGTATGCAGGCCATGTGTTCATTGTCTGTCGCTTTTAGATTAAGTCAAGGGTCTGAATACTTTCCGAATGTCCCAGAAGAACTGGGACATTTTCAGCTTCCAGGAATTGTGTACAGATCCTTGCGACATGGGGCCGTGTGATATGAGGTGATGGCGGCGGATGAATGGCATGATAATGGGCCTCAGGATCTCGTCACAGTATCTCTGTGCATTCAAATTGCCATCTCTAAAATGCAATTGTGTTCATTGTCTGTCACTTATATCTGCCCATAACATAACCCCACCGCCACCATGGGGCACTACATTCACAACGTTGACATCAGCAAACCGCTCGCCCTCATGACAACATACACGATGTCTGCCATCTGCCCAGGACAGTTGAAACCGGGATTCATATATGAAGAGCACACTTCTCCTGCATGCCAGTGRCCATCGAAGGTGAATATTTGCCCACTGAAGTCGGCTACAATGCCAAACTGCAGTCAGGTCAAGACCCTGGTAGAACATGCAGATGAGCTTCCCTGAGACGGTTTCTGACAGTTAGTGCAGAAAGTCTTCGGTTGTGCAAACCCACAGTTTCATCAGCTGTCCGGGTGGCTGGTCTCAGACGACCATGCAGGTGTTGAAGCTGGATGTGGAGTTCCTGGGCTGGCGTGGTTCCACGTGGTCTGTGGTTGTGAGGCCGGTTGGACGTCCTGCCAAATTCTCTAAAACGGCATTGAGGCGGCTTATGGTAGAGAAATGAACATTCAATTCTGGCAACAGCTCTGGTTGCCAATTGCAAGCTCCCTGTGGCATTGTGTTGTGTGACAAAACCACACATTTTAGAGTGGCCTTTTATTGTCCCCAGCACAAGGTGCACCTGTGTAATGAGCATGCTGTTTAATCAGCTTCTTGATATGCCACACCTGTCAGGTGGATGGATTATCTTAGCAAAGGAAAAATGTTAACCAACAGTGAAGTAAACAAATTTGGCCACAAAACTCTAAAAATGTCTCGAATCTTATTTCAGCTCATGAAACCAACACTTTACATGCTTGTTTCCATTTGATGTTCAGTACAGTTCACTATATATGGTACCATTTGTTCTTAACTGACTTGCCTAGTTAAATAAAGGTACATTTGGGACGCATCCAGAGACAGACAGATACTCACTCATCATCAGGCGTGAGCTGGATAGGCTCGTTGGTGAATTGGGCGTCGAAGTTGTCTAGTCCAAACTCTCCTGAGATGTTGGGTTTGAATGGGGGAACCACCTGCTTCTGCTCCATCTGAAACGACAATGCAACGAGGTCAGAGGACACACACACACAGCATTGAGGTCAAAGAGACATCCACACACAGTGCATTCGGAAAGTRTTCAGACTCCTTGACTTTATCCACATTTTGTTACATTACAGCCTTATTCTAAACGGATTAAATAATCTACACACAATACCCCATAATGACAAAGCGAAAACAGGTTTTTAGAGATTTTTGCAAAGGTATTAAAAATAAATACATTTAAAAAAGTATTTAGACCATTTGCTATGAGACTCGAAATTGAGCTCAGGTGCATCCTGTTTCCAATGATCATCCTTGATGTTTCTACAACTTGATTGGAGTCCACATACGGTAAATTCAATTGATTGGACATGATTTGCAAAAAGGTACACACCTGTCTATATAAAGGTCCCACATTTGACAGTGCATGTCAGAGCAAAAACCAAGCCATGAGGTCGAAGGAATTGTCCGTAGAGCTCCGAGACAGGATTGTGTCGAGGCACAGATCTGGGGAAGGCTACGAAATAAATGCCTGCAGTATTGAAAGTTCCGAAAGAACACAGTGGCCTCCATTTTTAAATAGAAGAAGATTGGAACCACCAAGACTCTTCCTAGAGCTGGCCACCTGGCCAAACTGAGCAATTGGGGGAGAAGGGCCTTGGTCAGGGAGGTGACCAAGAACCCGATGGTCATTCTGACAGAGCTCCAGAGTTCCTGTGTAGATGGGAGAACCTTCCAGAAGGACAATCATCTCAGCAACACTACCAATCAGGCCTTTATAGTAAAAGGCGCATGACAGCCCGCTTGGAGTTTGCCGAAAGACACCTAAAGACACTCAGACCATGAGAAACAAGATTCTCTGTTCTGATGAAACCAAGATTGAACTATTTGGCCTGAATGACAAGCGTCACATCTGGAGGAAACCTGGCACCATCCCTACAGTGAAGCATGGTAGAGGCAGCATCATGCTAAGGGGATGTTTTTCAGTGGCAGGGACTGGGAGACTCGTCAGGATAGAGGGAAAGATGAACGGAGCAAAGTACAGAGAAATCCTTGATGAAAACCTGCTCTAGAGCGCACAGGACCTCAGCCTGGGGCGAAGGTTCACCTTCCAACAGGACAACGACCCTGAGCACACAGCCAAGACAACGCTTCGGGACAAATGTCTGAATGTTCTTGAGTGGCCCGGACGTGAACCCYGATCTAATATCTCTGGAGAGACCTGAAAATAGCTGTGTAGCAACACTCCYCATCCAACCTGACAGAGCTTGAGAGGATCTGCAGAGAATGGGAGAAATTCCCCAAATACAGGTGTGCCAAGCTTGTAGCGTCATACCCAAGGAGAATAGGCTGTAATCGCTGCCAAATGTGCTTCAACAAAGTACTGAGTAAAGGGTCTGGATTCTTATTTAAATGTKATATTTCAGTTTACATTTTTTATACTTTGCAAACATTTCTAAAAACCCGTTTTTGCTTTGTCAATGTGGGGTATTGTGTGTAGACCAATGAGAAACAAGAAACCTATTTCATTCATTTTAGATTAAGTTAAGGGTCTGAATACTTTCCGAATGCACTACACAGCTGGATAATCTTGTTTAAATAATGTATATGAAGCGACTTACAGTCAACATAGTCGAGCAAGCACCATGTTACAACCAAATGAGCCTTATTTACAAAGAAGTAACGTACAAATTCCCCTGAAAATAGTTTAGAACCATTTTAAACCACAGAAAAAAATAATTGCACCAAAAGCCAATCTCTCTCTCTCCTCTGAAGCTGTGAGGCAGCCTGTGGATCAGCGGAAACTCCATTGTTAAGTCAGAACCCAAACAGACAGGCAGCCTGCAGGGTGTTAACCCAACACTACCACCCCCTGGAGGTAGAGGAGTGCAGGGCAAGGCTACAGGTTACATGTGAGGTGAGACTGAGCAGAGGGGGAGCAGCTCAGACAGCCAGTCAGCAGACAGGGTAGACCCTACTGGGAAAAGAGGTCAAGCTGCTCCTGACCTGGCCTGGATGCCTGTCTGGAGGCCAGCCTGTCTGTCTGCTGGATGCCTGTCTGGAGGCCAGCCTGTCTGTCTGTGTCAGGTTGGAGTCAACTCCTTTGAAATTTGCCCAGCATTAGGACAATAACACGTTTCTGAATTTGAACATTGAGGTTAGCCAAATGCTCTTAATTCTCTGGTGGTGACCCTCTAATTACAACAGAATCACTGTGACACTGGCCACTTAGTGCTGACTTTTATAGTCCAGGAATAAACTTAATCTGGGTCTGGAAAACCTGCCCTTAGAGAACCGATACACCCATGGTTAAATCAAAATTGGCCCTTCTGTCTGCCTGGTGGGAAAAAAATACTTTCTGGGCTTGTCTAAGGTGATGACCCTCAACTATGACATACTGTCTGGAGGAGAGAATCACCGTGACCCGCTGTGATTGACCTTCACTTGTTGACTAGCTTTTTGCTGTTTTCTTTTAAACTATGTGGAAAGACAATATGAGAGTTGATTTCTCACAGTCCGTCATTCGCGTTTAAGTACATTTTCATTGGTGAGAATTCTGCTTCTGCTGCTTTGTTTGAAAACAATGATCTCTATATATTGGTCATGATGCTCCATCTCACCTAAACACTAGATACAGTAGGACAGATGGAGACAGAGTTGCATTAAAGAGAGAGATAGAAGAGAGGGCAGCGAGAGATAGAAGACAATGACTCACAAGGTCCCAGTCTACGTTTCGGAAGAAGGGATGACCCATGATGTCAGCAAAGCCCGTCTGGGGATGACAGCCTAGCCGCTCCTTAGGTTCCTGGGAAAAGAGAGAGAGAGAGAGAGAGAGACAGGGAAGGAGGGAAAGAGGGGAGAGAGAGGAGGGAGAAAAAGAGAGATAAACAAGGAGTTCAAGAGCATAGATATGAGACAGACGAGGAGAGAGGGATGGACAGAGGGAGAGAATGAGCTCAAGAGNACAGAGGGAGAGAATGAGCTCAAGAGCATTGATAAGAGACAGGCAGAGAGAGGGAAGGAGGATGGAGAGAGGGAGGGAAAGAAGGAGAATAAAGGTTCATTACATCATGGTCAGAGGGCAACGTGACATGACCCTGTTAGGATTGAACTGTGTGTGTGTGTGTGTGTGTGTGTGTGTGTGTGTGTGTGTGTGTGTGTGTGTGTGTGTGGGAGTTACCTTGTTGAGGAAGCCCTTGAGAACGCTGGCAGCTTTGACTGACAACGACCGAGGAATCCTGATCTGTTTTTCCAATATTACTACAGAGAGGAGACAGAGGATATTAGACTGTTATTTATTGAAACAGTTACTTAGTTAGGACCTAACTAACAAGGAAACAAAGTCATATTTAGACACACATTATCCTAGAGCACTCCCAGGAAGTGAACAAGTGCAAGCTCGCTGGAGAGTAGGGTACTAGAAAATAGGACCCAGCCATCCAGTCGGTCAGCTGTTATATAGAGATGCGTGTGAGTGTTACTTTGATCGGTCTCATGCCCCTCTCCCCACCGGTGTTATTACTACCTCTGAGGGTTTAGAGCTTGAGGTAGTCACAAGTACTTGGGAGTACAGCTAGATGGTGCACTGTCCTTCTCTCAGCACATATCAAAGCTACAGGCTAAGGTTAAATCTAGACTAKGTTTCCTCTATTGTAATCGCTCCTCTTTCACCCCAGCTCGTCTTTTCAGTTCGCTGCAGCTAACGACTGGAACGATCTGCAACAAACACTCAAACTGGACAGTTTTATCTCAATCTCTTCATTCAAAGACTCAATCATGGACACTCTTACTGACAGTTGTGGCTGCTTTGTGTGATGTATTGTTGTCTCTACCTTCTTGCCCTTTGTGCTGTTGTCTGTGCCCAATAATGTTTGTACCATTTTTTTTGTGCTGCTGCCATGTTGTGGTCATGTTGTGTTGCTACCATGCTGTGTTGTCATGTGTTGCTGCCTTGCTATGTTGTCGTCTTAGGTATCTCTTTATGTAGTATTGTGTTGTCTCTTGTCGTGATGTGTTTTTTGTCCTATATTTTAATTTAATTTATTTTTAATYCCAGTCCCCATCCCCGCAGGAGGCTTTTTGCCAGGCCGTCATTGTAAGTAAGAATTTGTTCTTAATTGACTGCCTAGTTAAATAAARGTTAAATAAAAATACMAAAATACAAAGTAGTTTGAAGTATTGTGTGTTACCTTGGAAGAGGTAGTCTTCAGTGTTCTGGTCTGGGTTGTCGGAGCTCCCTACGATGTCGAAGGGCGACCGTCCAGCCATCATCTCAAACATCAGCACCCCCAGTGCCCACCAGTCCACACTGAAACCTGAACCCACACAATTGATAGAAAGTCATTCAAATGCCTTTGCCTTACATTTCAATATAAACACACATAAGAGAACATTCTGGTAGTGTGCAAACGAGGATGAGCGTGGATATCTATAATGACGTGCGAATAATATAGTCTTCTGCTTCTGAAGCAAATGTGCATTATTTGGAGCAGACAGTCTTACCATAGTCCTCTCCTCTTAGTATCTCRGGGGCGATGTAGTTGGGGGTTCCACAGAATGTACTGGTGGTGTCTCCTGGCCTCAAGCCCTCCTACAGAGCACAGGGAGCACAGCAGTCAGCACACACGTCTGATAGCATAGAGGTATTAACACACAAACACCTCAGAGCTTTACATGGCATTAACACGCGCGCGCGCACTGTGGTGGCATTTCTCTGCTTTACCAAATGAGGAGAATTACAAACTTCACACACCAGTCAGTTATACTTAAACTACATCTTTTTTTTAATAAGAGCTTTGCAATAGCCTTTTTGACTTTCAATGATGCGCCATCTCTAATGAACCATTGAAAAAGTACCAACAGAAAAGTACAAAGATCTTTTATAGCCAAGATACACCCCTCTCAACTTACACTGACGAACCACAGATCTTAAGAACAGTTCACAAAGAAATACTTTTTCTTGAGAAAGGAGTATCCCGTAGCCAGATAACATTCGCTATTAATTATCGTTGAGTTTGGTCCCTCAGACGAGGTTCTAATCTCGTTCCYGGTACTTCATAGTACAAAAACACCAACTCATCCAATGGCATATATCAACTCTAGATACTCCCATCTCAAGTAAACCCCCTCTTGACCCCACTCCTGGACAAGCTCACTGAGGGGAGTGAGCCTCTAGGTCATACACTATCCCAGCATAAGTGCAACATCAGAGAGGACATACAATGTTACCAGACACTGCCATACACCTCCCCCCAATGGGAAAAGGAGGGAGTGAATGGCGCACAGACATTGTGGAGACAAGTAATTGGTTCYCCATTAATCACGCCATCCCTTCACATGGTTTAAGAATAGGTAAAGACACATTCACATATGAAGACAATGTTCCATTCTGTCCTCTTCCCTTTCTGATATTCTGCATAGCACCAGGGACATGTGAAAGACAAGCCTGACCTCTCCCCTCTCTGGGCCCCAAGTGACTGAGCCCTAGCTRAGGGAAAAGTGCAACTGCCAACACTATAGTCCAAAAGGATACATTCTAATGACAAGTATCTCACATAAGCATATTATGCAAATGAAACATCTTAATGATCTATGTTACCCGACTAATTCTGATTCATCCGCCACAACACACAAACACAMAAAAAAGATAGACAGAAACATACAGGCATAAGCACGCGCATGGACAGACCCCCCCCCCCAACACCCACCTTGCACATGCCATAGTCAGTGAGTTTGATGTGTCCCTCAGACTCCAGCAGCACGTTGTCCAGTTTGAGGTCTCTGTAGATGATGCCTCTCTCATGGAGGTAGTTCAACGCCAAGCTGATCTCTGCTGAGTAAAACCTGACAAAGAGAGAGATGGAAAAGAACCGGTCAGACTCATACACACAGATACATCACTGCCTAAGAGCTACACAACTAATCACCAAGCTCTTCATCAGTCGAATTTACGGGTGTTAAAGACCACAAACAGAAGAAAATGTRCTAAAACAAGAAGGGACTACCAGGATTTTCAATTGCAAAAAGTTCTGTGGCGTACCCTAGTGAACATAACCCAAGTGTAGCTATGACATCATTGTTCAAACCTGGCGTGTTCCTCAGGTAGCTTCCTCTGTCTCTGCATGTGGAACATCAGATCTCCTCCGTTTACATACTCTATGACAAAGAACAGTCTGCTCTCAGTCTGGAAACAGGAGTGTAGCCCAACTAGGAATGGGTGGTTGGATGCCTGCTCAAACACGTGCTTCTCTGTCTGGACCCAGTCAATGTCCTACAACACCCGGGAATAACACACACAGGATGCATTTGGAAATCCAGTGGACTTAAATCATATCAAACACGTAGAAAAGCTAAATAAGCAGACATAACCAGGCAGCTATCTGAAGAGAACAGACAGACAGAGTGAAAGAGTGGCTGTGACAAGAGTGAGCGAGTGGTGTTGACAGATCTCGATTKACAGACAGGTAACAATAGGTCAGGACAGAGCAGCCTCTCAGACAGAGAGGACGGATGGCACAGATTCACAGATGGCACACAATCATTGATCAGGTAGCGCCTGTCAACGTGTCAGACCGAGTGTGTGTGTTTCTTCAGAGTGTGTGTGTGTGCGCATGTGTGTCACCCCGTCTGTGTGTGTTTACCTCATCGTCGTTGACCAGCTCCTTCTTGACCACCTTCATGGCGTAGATCCTCTCAGTCTTCTTGAGTCGRACCAGCAGGACCTTCGCATAGCTGCCCCGCCCGATCACCCTCAGCAGGTCAAAGTCCACCAGACCCAGACTAGACGCTGACTTCCCCGTGTCTCTGCTGCTACGCGCCTACAGGACGGAGGGATGGACAGAAATAGGCATGAGATCAAACGGACAGGCAGACAAAGAGGGAGAGACAGAAACTGACGTGAGACAAAAAGACAGGTGGCCATCACTCTCCCTTACAACAACGTCGGCAACAAACACACTTCTCTCACTCACACACAATCGCAGTCCATCTTCCTCACCTCTTTCTCTTCTCCGTTGTAGTTTAGACTCTCACTAGAATCTCTGTTCTGAGGACCTGAGAGAGCGAGAGTGACAGAGAAAATGACAAAGAGAGTGACAGATGGGGGGAGAAAGAAAGCAGGAGCAGTCACATATCCTCCCAGACACTAGAGGGCAGACCTGCCAACATTGAATAATTTTTATGAGTACCACTTCAGCGGCACCCCCAGCCCCGCGGACCCCACAACGGTAAGTGTGACACCCACACCGCACCTTTTAAACCCTAATGTTGTTGGCAGAAGACTGCCTCAGTAAGAATGGTAGGCTATAGACTTAAGGGTACTTGGTAATTGGCTACCATTCATTCAACATGCCTTGTTAATTGGTGAACTGACTATTATCACATCATTAGCAGCCTACTGTTGACACAGCTATATCAATAACATACGCCTGCTAATCTTTAACAGTCCAACATAGCTTTCTGTGAAGGACGGTATTCGCGGAACAGCTTTCTCTGCCATGTCTGTATCCATCCACGCAGCAACACGCACTGAACTACTGCAACACCGCACGTTTCCTTGTTGGTCAATGTGCTCGTGCTTACTACCGAGATCAAAGTATGTGTGGGCAAGAAAGTGTTATTGCTTCGTTGACTAAACGCTGTAGCTACAGTAGCTTCTGAAAGTATTCACACCCCTTGACTTTTTACACATTTTGTTGTTTTACAGCCTGAGATTTAAATGGATTCAATTGATATTTGTCATCACTGGCCTACACACACAACACCCCATAATGTCAGTGGAATTATGTTTTTAGATTTTAAAAATGTAAAGCTGAAATGTCTTGAGTCAAAATGTATTCAACCCCTTTGTTAAGGAAAGTCTAAATAAGTTCAGGAATAAAAATGTGCTTAAGTTGCATGGGCTCACTCTGTATGCAATAGTGTTTAACATGATTTCTGAATGACTACCTCATCTCTGTACCCACACTACAACCATCTACAAGGTCCCTTAGTCAAGCAGTGAATTTCAAACACAGATTMAACCACAAATACCAGGGAGGTTTTCCAATGCCTCGCAAAGGGTACCTATTGGTAGACGGGTAAAAAAAAGCACATGAGCATGGTGAAGTTATTAATTGCACTTTGGATGGTGTATCAATATACCCAGTCACACCAAAGATACAGATGTCCTTCCTAACTCAGTTGCCGGGGAGGAAGAAAACCACTCAGGGATTTCACCATGATGCCAATGGTGACTTTAAAACATTTACAGATTTTAATGGCTGTGATATGAGAAAACTGAGGATCGATAAACATTGTAGTTACTCCACCATACTAACTTAAATGAGAGTGAAAAGAATGGAATTTGAGAGTAAAAATATTCCAAAACATGCACACAATTTATTTTTACCTGAATACAAAACGTTATGTTTGGGGAAAATCCAACATATCACGGAGTACCACTCCATATTTTCAAGCATCGTGGTGGCTGCATTATGTTACGGGTATGCTCATCATCGGCAAGGACTAGGGAGTTGTTTTTTWAATAAAAATAAATGGAATAGAGCTAAGCACACCCAAAATCCTAGAGGAAAACCTAGTTCAGTCTGCTTTCCAGCAGATACAGAGTCAAATTCACCTTTCAGTAGGACAATAAGCTAAAAAGACAAAGCCAAATATTCACTGGAGTTGCTTACCAAGACGGCTTTGAATGTTCCTGAGTGGCCTAGTTACAGTTTTGACTTCAATTGGCTTGAAAATCTATGGCAAGACTTAGCTGTCTAGCAATGTTCAACAACCAATTTGACAGGGCTTAAATAATTTTTTTAAGAAGGTGCAACTATTGTAAAATCCAGGTGTGCAAAGCTCTTAAATTTACCCAGAAACTCACAGCTGTAATAGCTGCTAAAGGTGATTCTAACATGCATTAACTCAGGGGTGTGAATACTTACGTAAATTAGATATCTGTATTTAATTTAAGGCGTTTGCTAAATTGTCTAAAAACACGTTTTCATTTTCTCATTATGGGGTATTATTGTGTGTAGATGAGTGAGAAAAAATATCTAGTAGTGTTTGTACGCTTGACTAACACATACCATTTTGTAAAATGTATTTCGCAAACAGTTCGTTGTTCATTTTCCCTACCCTTCTTCCTCAAACATCTGTGGTATCAACGGACGAAGTGGAGAGCTGCCATACAGTTTGAGGGAGGAAAATAGTACTGCGACTACTGGGGGAGTGGGCCGGAGCGCTACAGATTTAAAGATTTTTCCTCGGCGCCCAATTCTTCTGATTGGTTCAGATCCAACTTCAGACGGTTGAGTCAAAAACCACAATGTGCYTTGAACTAGAAGTAGAGATCCCTGCGGGACTGATTTATTCAAACTGCTCCTGCCTGCACACGCAGCTTTTCATACGCCAACCGCCCACACCTTTWTCTCCCCAATTTCAATCTTGTCTCATCGCTGCAACTCCCCAACGGGCTCTGGAGGCGAAGGTTGAGTCCTGAGTCCTCCGAAACATGACCCACCAAACCGCGCTTCTTAACACTTGCCCGCTTTACTCGGAAGCCAGCCGCACCAATGTGTCGGAGGAAATACTGTTCACCTGATGACCGAAGTCAGCCTGCAGGCGCGCAGCCAGCCACAAGGAGTCGCTAGAGCGCGATGATCCAAGTAAAGACGCCCGTTCAAACCCTTCCCTAACCCGGGYGACACTGGGCCAATTGTGCGCYGCCCTATGGGACTCCCGATCATGGCCGGTTRTGATACAGCCCAGGATTGTACCTGGGTCTTTAGTGACGCCTCTAGCACTGCGATGCAGTTCCTTAGACCGCTGCGCCATTATAGTCTAATCATATTTAATTTMTTTGGAAAGATAACTTCCACGTGATTCTCTGTCCATGCATAGACAGCCTACTCTACTTCATTGACACCACACATATACTAGGCGCACTTGATCTCGCACGCCCAACAAGGAGAGGTAGGCTACTTCACTTGAAGCAGCAAAGTGTGTGAATACTGCGACAAAKATGTGCTTCTAATACAAGAGGTAGGTCTAACACATACAAGGCGGAAAGACCACTGTTTCCAAATAATCTTGACCGCAATGATCTCTGTTCGGACCTGCAGGTCTCATGCAGCCCTCCAACTAGAAGCCTATTTTTCCGTATTTCGTACTTCGACCTCAAATTGCGTGCATGGTACGCAAAATGCGTGCAGGTTGGCAGGTCTGAGAGGGGGATACAGAATGGTTAATAGTGTGAATGTTAAAGGAGAATACCCAAATTCCAGAAACTCCCAAGTGATTCCATACATTGACACTAGTCCAGGGGAGGTTGCCCTCCCCCCTCTGTAGTGCTGTACTGAAACAGATGCAAAAATGGTTCACGTGACTCGTGACGGTGCAGGCCTTTTCTGCTCTGTTGCCAGTGAATTCATGATTCACAAGTTTTATTGACAGCGTACGGCCAAATGAGCTATTTCTGTCAAAAGWACTATCGGTTTTGAGTMARGAAATGTGTACTTTTACACCAAAAACATTTGGATTATTAAATGTAGCCAACTGCCACAGCAACGGAGATGGGTAACAACTGTGCATGTGCGCTCTCGGAGGAATCCCTGCTACGCAGAAACTGCACGTTTTTCCCTTATTCACAGATTCAGGTATTTTTTCAGCAGATAAGTTAAGACAGCGTAACAGATATATTATACAAAGTAAATAACTACATATCAACAACTACAAATATCCTCGTGAATAGCATCCCCTCGACATGTATAGTAAACAAAATTCAATGCATGGGCATCTATGCCCTCAACTAAAGTCCATTTAGAGAGCATACGCTGRGGAGTTTAAGTCATTCAGTCTGCGTTATTTGCAGGTATTGATGTGAGTTTGTGCGCCTGCTTTCCTACACACTGTTTTCACCATATCAATTGCGGCCGGTAATAATGATCAAAGTCTCTGCGATAGTATGTTGTTTCTTATTGTAGCGGGCCTAGCCATTCACCGAATTTTCCCATGATCTAAGTGAACTCTGGTTGAATTTTATCTTTTAGATTAGAATAATTTTMATTTSGATTTTTTAAGGTTAACCACATTAATGATTTTGAGATACAAMGACGATATTATAATCTACATTTTTTTGTACATCTTCTTTTTTTTCTTCTCTGGATTTTGGAAATTCTCCTGTGACCCCATTTTCATATCAGGCAACCCCACACGGGGTCTCGTCCCCTAGTTTGGGAACCGGCTGTGCTAATCTGTAGAGCACCTAGGCCAATGTGTCTACATGTTATGGTGCAATGGTAATAACATAATAAGAACACCTCGAATGTCAAGAATCTGGCTAGGTTACATACCTCCACACGCTGGTTTTGTGGCTGTCTTTTCTTAAACGAGCCTTTGTATTTTGGCACTGCGCCAGATCCAGTCCATGGAAATACAGTAGCAAGAGCTCTATCTTTAAATATCCTTTCTGTCCCCATGCAGCTATGCAAAGTTGGCTGCAGTAGTATTTACAGTGAAAACAGTGACATTTCTAGCAACGTAACGAGTCACGTGATCTGTTTTTGCAGCCGTTTTAGTACAGGGAGAGAGAGGGGGAGATGGCAAACTCCACTGAACTAGTTTCAATGTATGGTATCAATTGGGAGTTTCTGCGTTTTTGGGTAAACTTCTCCTTTAAACGTTCTAATTCAGTCAGCCACCAGTAGAGCACCTGACAGGACGTAAGGTTGTCTTAGTCCTACTGGATCTAGCTTAGTGACTCAGGTCTAGGGACACGGTCTAAAGAAATAATTAATTGTGTCAAAATGTCTGATTGTTTATGAGGATCTGTCTTAACCCACCAGGGCTAGTTTTCCTTAAAAAGGAAGTGTGTGTGTGTGTGTGTGTGTTACCTGTCTGTTCTGATTGGTCTAATGGAGTGATGGAGGCCCCTCTATCAGGCCCCATGATAGGCTCCTAGAAAGAGAGCGAGATGGAGAGCGAGAGAGCGTAAGAGGACAACGTTGAGAAATAGTGTGTCTCAGTCCTTTCTTAATGAAAATACAATATGTGTAGGGCCCAGAGTTTTCCGGGACAGGTCACGTGAAAAGACCAAGGTAAAACTCTGGGCACTAAGTATAAGAGACGGTACTGACCGCTCGCTGTTCCTCACCTGTATCATCTGTCGGCCACACTCCACGGTGACCAGTTTGTGACACTTCTTGTGGACCAGCAGTTTGCAGTTGATGCATTTGTAACCCTGTCTCCCCAGACCCCAGATACGGTCTGTGCAGATGGCGCAGTGAGCTCTCTGGAAGACAAAGAAAACAAACCTTTAGAGAGAAAGAGAGACAGAGAGATAGAGGGAAACAGAGACGAAGAGCGAGAAAGAAGTGAAGGAAGAGAGGTATATACAGTGGTTCCTCAAAAGTTTAGAGCCTATGACCATTTGTGGCAGATTGTGGTAAATTGCGTCATTGCACCACACTATCACAAGGGGGAGTTAGAATGCTGATCTATCGGTAGTCTAAACTGTGGCACAAATTGACGATCTTTTCGTAAATTAATGGAGGTTTGAATGTTTAAGTCAGAGAGTCTCTCTTCTCTGGCACTAGAGTCCTGTATCAGGCAATAACAAAAAAAATGACCTGGCGGGTGGTCCCGGAGTTGAGAGAGAACATGGGTAAATACAATTGCGCAATTACACTTGACATGTAGACTGACAATTTTCTAAAAATAGGCACAGTGGGATTTTGATTTCTCCCCCTCTAAAAACAGAAATAATTCTAAATAACAAACTGGCTTTATTTACCACAGTGTGAAAGAGGGACAGCCCCACTATGCCAAAATTGGACATGATAAAAGTCTGGATTCACACTGCTGACCCAGATGTCTTAGTACTGTCCGAGACCTGGCTTAATAAAACTATTCTAAAATCAGTCTATAGGCTTGGATAGTTATGTTTATCGATGTGAACAACAAAGTAAGGGGGAGGYATAGCCATTTATATTAAAGACATACAGTGGGGAGAACAAGTATTTGATACACTGCCGATTTTGCAGGTTTTCCTACTTACAAAGCATGTAGAGGTCTRTAATTTTTATCATAGGTACACTTCAACTGTGAGAGACGGAATCTAAAACCAAAATCCAGAAAATCACATTGTATGATTTTTAAGTAATTCATTTGCATTTTATTGGGGCATGACATAAGTATTTGATACATCAGAAAAGCAGAACTTAATATGTGTACAGAAACCTTTGTTTTGCAATTACAGAGATTCATACGTTTCCTGTAGTTCTTGACCAGGTTTGCACACACTGCAGCAGGGATTTTGGGCCACTCCTCCATACAGACTTTCCCAGATCCTTCAGGTTTCGGGGCTGTCGCTGGACAATACGGGCTTTCAGCTCCCTCCAAAGATTTTCTTTTGGGTTCAGGTCTGGAGACTGGCTAGGCCACTCCAGGACCTTGAGATGCTTCTTACGGAGCCACTCCTTAGTTGCCCTGGCTGTGTGTTTCGGGTCGTTGTCATGCTGGAAGACCCGTGCCACGACCCATCTTCAATGCTCTTACTGAGGGAAGGAGGTTGTTGGCCAAGATCTCGCGATACATGGCCCCATCCATCCTCCCCTCAATACGGTGCAGTCGTCCTGTCCCCTTGCAGAAAAGCATCCCAAAGAATGATGTTTCCACCTCCATGCTTCACGGTTGGATGGTGTTCTGGGGTTGTACTCATCCTTCTTCTTCCTCCAAACACGGCGATGGAGTTTAGACCAAAAGCTCTATTTTTGTCTCATCAGACCACATGACCTTCTCCCATTCCTCCTCTGGATCATCCAGATGGTCATTGGCAAACTTCAAACGGGCCTGGACATGCGCTGGCTTGAGCAGAGGGACCTTGCGTGCGCTGCAGGATTTTAATCCATGACGGCGTAGTGTGTTACTAATGGTTTTCTTTGAAACGGTGGTCCCAGCTCTCTTCAGGTCATTGACCAGGTCCTGCCGTGTAGTTCTGGGCTGATCCCTCAACTTCCTCATGATCATTGATGCCCACGAGGTGAGATCTTGCATGGAGCCCCAGACCGAGGGTGATTGACCGTCATCCTGAACTTCTTCCATTTTCTAATAATTGCGCAACAGTTGCTGCCTCTCACCAAGCTGCTTGCCTATTGTCCTGTAGCCCATCCAGCCTTGTGCAGGTCTACAATTTTATCCCTGATGTCCTTACACAGCTCTCTTGTCTTGGCCATTGTGGAGAGGTTGGAGTCTGTTTGATTGAGTGTGTGGACAGGTGTCTTTTATACAGGTAACGAGTTCAAACAGGTGCAGTTAATACAGGTAATGAGTGGAGAACAGGAGGGCTTCTTAAAGAAAAACGAACAGGTCTGTGAGAGCCGGAATTCTTACTGGTTGGTAGGTGATCAAATACTTATGTCATGCAATAAATGCAAATTAATTACTTAAAAATCATACAATGTGATTTTCTGGATTTTTGTTTTAGATTCCGTCTCTCACAGTTGAAGTGTACCTATGATAAAAATTACAGACCTCTACATGCTTTGTAAGTAGGAAAACCTGCAAAATTGGCAGTGTGTCAAATACTTGTTCTCCCCACTGTATGTGGTTACTGAACTAAGGTCTTTACCTAAACCAAAACAGTTTGCGTTTTTAGCACTGAAGCTGCAGTTATCAAAAGCTGTGAACTTAGATTTGATAGGATGTTATAGACCTCCATCTGCAAAAGTAGAATCCCTGGATTCTCTGGCTGTACTGATGCGTGGTTGGGGGGAAAATTAAATGGTCCTCATGGGCGATTTAGACTGGGATTGGTTATCTCCAAACTCGGAGGCCAAAAGAGGACTGTGCAATACATTACATTTCACTCAAATTATAAATGCGGTTACAAGACTCAATCCAAAAGACATCTCTAAGTCAACACTTATTGATGTTATTCTAACAAACAATCCGCATAAATACTCGGCCGTTGGGATTTTCGCTAATGATTTAAGTGATMATTGTGCAGTTGCTTGCATTAGAGACCCCAAAGTGCCCTCTCGCTTCATAGTCAAACTAAATTTTACGCAGTTCTGTGAACTGGGATAGGATTGTGCCTATTCCAGATATCGAAGAGGCGTTCTCATTGTGTTTTATACTATCTGTGATAAACACGCCCCTCTCAAAAAAGTACCGGGTAAGAGGTAGACAATCCCTGGTTTACAGGGGAATTATCGGATTTGATCCAGAAATACACAAATGGGCCAAAGCCAGAAAGGGTAATTCCCAGACAGAATGGCAGTTAATCAGGGCACTGAGAAATAAGTGTGTCTTGTTAATACGGAAATGCAAATCTAGCTTCTATTACGAATCTACCAAGGCAAACCTCAATAACCCCAAAGAATTGATGGGAAAACCATTGAATCCATGAATGCTAACACAAACTCCTCTGGCCTTCCGCTGAAATTGACCTCAAATGCAATGGATGTGACTGACAATAATAAACTGCTTGACATGTTTAATGAGCATTTTACTCAAGCTGGGCATGTATTTGATGAACTCCTTCCAAACATCTCAAATGAGGCTGCGAATGAAACTGCCACATGCCGGCCTAGGGGTCATTTATTTCATTTTACCGAGATTGAGCTTTCAGAAGTTGTAAAGGAACTCAAAATCTATTGCTATTAAGAAAGCAGCTGGCCCGGATGAATTAAACCCATATAAAAAAATWAAAAAATTWAAGTGCAGAGATCATTGCTGCCCCTCTCACTCGTATATTAAAATCTTTCATTGGCGAGTAATACCATTCCAAAAGTCTGGAAAGTAGCCTATACATAAAGGTGGAGATCGTTCCCTGTTGCATAATTATCGTCCCATATCTAAACTGTCGGCACTGGCATAGGTTTTGGAAAACCTGGTGAACTCACAGTTAAAACGGATTTATTATAAAGAAAGTCTTTCATCTCAATTCCAGTCGGGTTTTAGAGCCAAGCATAGTACAATTACTGCTGAAAGTAAGGTTGTAGGTGACATTCTAGATGCTCAGGACAAGGAAAATAACTGTTTCACTTTTTATTGACTTATCGAAGGCCTTGGACACTGTTGACCATGCCCTGTTGTTGGCCTTCGACACTGTTGACCATGCCTTGTTGTTGGCCTTCGACACTGTTGACCATGCCCTGCTGTTGTATCGACTAAAAAAGGTTGGTTTAAGTGTTGATGCATTGGATTGGTTCCAAAACTACATTTCTGACAGAACACAGTGTGTAGCACAGGRGGGTATGAAATCTGMGTTACGAAGGCTTACAAAAKGAGTCCCCAGGGCTCAATTTTAGGTCAGATCCTTTTTACACTGTATATAAATTATATTAGGGTAGACGGTTGACTCTGCAAATCTCCATTTGTATGCTGATGACAATTATTTATTCTAGCACGTCTAATATTGAGGCTTTACAGTACTTACAGTTGGCATTTGATGTTATTCAAAAGGCAGCTTTTCCAATTGAAACTTGTACTTAAATGAAAGGAAAACAAAGTTTATGGTTTTCTCTTCCCTGAAAGTTAACAGATGAGTCACGTGAAGATTTTAACTATAACAGGCCAGCATATTGATAGGGTCACCTCCTATAAGTATCTTAGGATTTGGTTAGATGAAAAATTGAATTTTAAACAGCACATTGATACCTTGACCAAGAAACTGAAGTTGAAATTGGATTTATATTACAGGAACAAATCTTGCTTTTCAATGTTAGTCAGAAAATATATCGTTCAAAGCCCTTTTTTTCCCTTATTTAAAAAAAAAAAAAAAAATCAGTGCTGGATTATAGTGATATTGTCTATATGCAGGCCTCGGCAAGTAACTTAAACTCAGGACACAGTGTATCATGGTGCTTTAAGATTTATTACAAACGCTAGATCACTCCCCCATCACTGTGATCTGCATGCTATGGTGCAATGGACCTGTCTCTCCACCAGGAGGCTAAAGCACTGGTACACTTTTGTGTACAAAGCATTGATGGGACAACTCCCTTTGTCTCTCTGTTCTTTACTGACCAAATCCGTCACTCAAAATAGTCTTCGTTCAGTCCCTTGTCTGTTCCTAAGGCAAGAACTGAGATGGGGAAACAATATTTTTCCCATAATGCCCCTTCATCCTGGAACATGCTTCAGAAGATTTTAAAGTGAGGGGAGTTAGTGTCTTTGCCTGTTTTTAAGACTCTGATAGACAACACTGTTTGTGAAAACTGCATTTTTTCCTAATTTTCAATTGTATCTAACTTGTGACACTTTGTCTTTTGTTTGTATTCTGTATTTTTCTGTAATGTTTTATGGACACGCTGCTATTTCCCTGTTTTGCCTTCTTGCCAGGTCACCCTCGCAAAATAGGTTTTTAACCTCAATGGGTTTCACCTGCTTAAATAAAAAAAAATGTAAAAACTCTGGGTCTTCCTTTCCTGTGGCGGTCCTCAGAGCCAATTTTATCATAGCGCTTGGTTTTTGCGACAGCAGTTGAAGAAACATTCAAAGTTCTTGACATTTTCCGGWTGTACTGACCTTCATGTCTTAAAGTAGTCTGTCRTTTCTCTTTGCTTATTTGAGCTGTKCTTGTCATAATATGGACTTGTCTTTTACCAAATAGGGCTATCTTTTGTATACCAACCTACCTTATCACAAGACAACTGATTGGCTCAAACACATTGAGGAAAGAAATTCCACAAATKAACTTTTAACAAGGCAAACCGGTAAATTGAAATGCATTCCAGGTGACAACCTCATGAAGCTGGTTGAGAGAATGCCAAGAGTGTGCAAAGCTGTCATCAAGACAAAGGGTGGCTATTTGAAGAATCTCAAATATAAAATGTTTATTGATTTGTTTAACACTTTGTTGGTGTGTCACTCCCTATGTGTTATTTCATAGTTTTGATGTCTTCACTATTATTCTACAATGTAGGAAATAGTAAAAATAAAAACCTTGGAATGAGTAGGAGTGTCCAAACTTTTGACTGGTACTGTATGTGTTGACTACGCAAGTGATGTCTGCTAAATTAACAAGTTGATGGCTTAGCCATAAAGCCTTTGTCACCCCCCCCCCCCCCCCAAAAAAAGTTTCACATATCTTCAAGACCTGAGCTATTTCATATAGGTTTTGTTTACTACATTGACGTGTGGAATGTTACCGAATAGATAATAGAAAGAAAAATGTGTCCATTGCCAAGCGGCGAATGGAGTGAAAGTGCACTGTACTGTGAGGACGCAACAAAGCTGTGGGCCAGGTGTAAATGGTTTAGCAGCCTTTCCAATAAATTGAAGTACAAAAGAATCCATCCACCATTGATGGGCTATCAGCAGGACAATAGACTCTTGCTGAGTTTAGGGACTTTAACGGACCTTTGCAAGGCATGTCACTTCACCAATCTCTCTGCATAGCCCACCACATGYACTGTTTTCTAACCACATCTGGATGGATCTGTAACAAATTACTATGGGAATAAATATCACTGAATAMAATACATATTGGAATATAGTGGGCAAATCAACTGCAGCCATAAAATTGTTGCTTACTGAAACACCCACAGTCATAATAGGATTTGAAGCAAGCATSGGGACAGGTCTTCATAAATCAGATTTTTCTTGTCAATGAATCTCTGTTTTGCTCTTCACTCGCAGTCGCTTAGTAACCTAGGCCTACTCCCGACCGATCACGTTGTACAACGCCATATTTTCATAACGGAAGCCTTGAGGCCTACATAGGCTACTGTAAAATGCATTTTTTCTTGGAATAKAAACACCATAATATTGGTCAATTTAATGAAGCTACATTTCTGACAGTATAAACAGCACAACAACTACAATAATAATTAACAAAAAAATATAATCAATCTCATACAATGAATTCGGACCCCTTAACTTTTTCCACAATGTGTTACGTTACAGCCTGAATAATAACACCCGGCTGTGATTGGGCGYCCCATAGGGCGGCGCACAATTGGCCCAGCGTCATCTGGGATTGGCCGGGCTAGGCCATCATTGTAAATAAGAAATTGTTCAACCGACTTGCCTAGTTAAATAAAGGTTACATTTTTATTTTTTTATTAAATTAAACTAAAAAAATTATAAAATTATTTCTTAATCTACACACAACACCCCATAATGACAAAGCGAATATAGGTTTAAAAATTTCTGCAAATGTATAAAAAAATAAAATAAAATAAATGAAATACCTTATTTACCTAAGTAATCACACCCTGGGGTAAATTCAATTAATTCGTGATGATTTTGGAAGGCAAACACCTGTCTATATGAGGTCCCACAGTTGACAGTGCATGTCAGAGCAAAAACCAAGCCATGAGGTCGAAGGAATAGTCCGTAGAGCTCCGAGACAGGATTGTGTTCGGCACAAATCTGGGGAAGGGTACCAAAAAAATGTCTGCAGCATTGAAGGTCCCCAAGAACCCAGTGGCCTCCCTCATTCTTAAATGGAAGAAGTATGAGCAAACTGAGCAATCGGGGAAGAAGGGCCTTGGTCAGGGAGGTGACCAAAAACCCGATGGTCATTCTGACAGAGCTCCAGAGTTCTTGTGTAGATGGCAGAACCTTCCAGAACGACAACCATCTCTGCAGCACTCCACCAAATCAGGCCTTCCTGGTAGTGGCCAGACAGAAGCCACTCAGAAGAAAAAGACGTTCCTTTTGGCAAACTCCAACCGGGCTCTAAAGACTCTCAGACCATGAGAAACAAGATTCTCTGTTCTGATGTAATCAAGATTGAACTCTTGAGATCGAACTCTCCTAACCTATGGTTAGGTACAATACTGCAACGATTCAGCTTTTTCGCKAATGCGCTATTGTTAAATCATCACTCTTTTGGCAAAGTTGAAGTAGGCTGTGATTCGATGATAAATTAACAGGCACCGCATTGATTATATGCAAAGCAGAACAAGCTAGTTAACCTAGTAATATCATCAACCATGTGTAGTTAACTAGTGATTATGTGAGGATTGATTGTTTTTGATAAGATAAGTTTAATGCTAGCTAGCAACTTACCTTGGCTCCTTGCAGCCACAAGGTCCTTTTGATGCTGCACTCGCGTAACAGGTGGTCAGCCTGCCACGCAGTCTTCTCGTGGACTGCCATGTAAATCGGCATCCAGAAAGGCAGATTACCGATTGTTATGAAATCGGCCAAGCTTCCTGCTGTCCAGGTCCTCTATACCAGGCAGTGTCAAAGGAAGGCCCTACAAATGTGTCAAAGACTCCAGCCACCCTAGTCATAGAGTGTTCTCTCTGCTACCGCATGGCAAGCGGTCCAAGAGGTCTGGGTCCAAGAGGCTTCTAAGCAGCTTCTACCCCCAAGCCATAAGACTCCTGAACAGCTAATCAAATGGCTACCCAGAACGTCCCCCACGCTGCTCGTTATTATCTATGCATAACCACTTTAAAACTCAACCTACAAGTACATAATTACCTCGACACCGGTGCCCCCCGCACATTAACACATTGTACCGGTACCACCGTATATATCCCCGCAATTGTTATTTACTGCTGCTCTTTAATCTGTTATCTGTTATTCTTCTCTCTTACTTTCTTAGGGATTTTCTTAAAACTGCATTGTTGGTTAAGAGCTTGTAAGTAAGCATTTAACTGTTGTATTCAGCGCATGTGACAAATACATTTGATTTGACTTGAGGTTGTAATCGCTGCCAAAGGGGCTTCAACAACATACTGAGTAAAGGGTCTGAATAYTTACGTATGTCATATTTCCATATATATATTTTTTAATTAAACCTGTTTTTGCTTTGTCATTATGGGAGTTGTGTGTAGATTGATGAGGGGAAACAGTTTAATCCATTTTAGAATAAGGCTGTAACGTAACAAAATGTTTTAAAAAATCAAGGGGTCTGAATATCTTCYGAATGCACTGTATATGTTCCTACAAAAAAAGGTATTAAAGTCTCTAGTGCAGTCAATATTAAAAACAGTCAAATGCWTTCATGAATTAAATTGCTTTAGCCGACATGTTGCGGTTTATTCATTGTTTAATTATTCAAGGCTCCCTTTGTTATTTTGTTTTATAACTAAAATGCTTGACTTTTTAAAGACACGGGTGACTTTCATCCTGTGTAATGACCACACAAATGAATAAATGATTGATTGATATACTGTATAATGATGTAGGCCTTGATGCCAATAAGTAAGTTAAGCTAAAACAGCTACAGTAAACAGGACTCTTAGGCCTACAGCTCCATATCATTTCAATAACGTAGCTTCTCAAAGATGCCCTCTGGTGGTCAAATTAGCAACAACAGCAACAATGGCTGACAGTAAAATACTATGACGTCATGCACTCCATGCCATACATACCATTCCGCAAGCTGTGGAGTAGCGGTATGAMGCAACTTCTAAAGGAAGAACCACAATGTATATATAGAGAGAGGGGGAGATAGAGACAAAGAGGAACAAAGAGTGGAATATAGAGAAAGAGACAGATAGAAAGGTAGCTCACCCTGTTGAAGCGTTTTGCCTGGAAGGCATGGCCACTGGCGTAGTAGAGCTTCCTCCAGCGTCTCGCCCCACGACGATATATAGACTCTGGAGGAGCAAGAAACAGGGCTTACAGGATAAAGTATGTGTGTGTGTGTGTGTGTCAGAGAGAAACTCCCCATCTTCAGAAAACAATGATACGGATATAAGAGAAAAAGGGACAAGTAGTTGTAGACTTACTGTCCTCTCCTGGRCAGGGCATGCCAGGCTTCTCTGGGACACAAGGAAACACTGAGAGGAGAGGGGAATAACAGCATTAGGCCTACAACATCGCAGTCCCTACATCACACAAGTGCGTGTGCCAGAGGTGAGTGGTGGATGCGCCATCATTAACTAGCACACTTAGCACCCCCCCTGTGCCCTTCCCCCAACTCCCTCACTTCCTCTACTGTGACCTTCACCTTGCTCTTAACCTGTCACCCTCCCCTCTAACCGGTGTTGATTAAGGACATCCACATCGCACTCGTGAACAGGCTACTCAGTAAACCCATGACTAGTTCCTGGTTATTGTGAGGCTACCTGATGTTTGCCTCGCTAGCAGATGGATAGGATCAGTGTAGCAGACAGAGTGATTCATGTTTGTTATGTATACATTATGTTGTCTGCAATGTCAGCCCAGCAGCCAACATTCTTATTTATTCAATTAATACCWTGAATTGAAAGTAATGGAAGGTGAACGTTCTCAAGTTGTCTGTTGTTTAATCTGTGTCTGCACTGAGGATAAACTTAAACTTATTGAATGCAAGGCCAATGTATGTATTATGTTGTCTGCATTATCACTGCACTGTCAGTCAAGGAATGATTTCCCCTTGGGTATAAATAAATGTTTATTGAATAGAACTGAAGGTCATGTTACCATGGATGATGAGTTCAGAGTCTTTATTGAGTTCATAGAGCCTCAGGGCTTCCTCCATCTCCAGCTGAGACGATACTGTACACGGGTCACCTGGGAGGACAGTGGACACAGCAACACAACCGGTCAGTACAGCAACTGCATCTCACATTTGWCACCCTATTCCCCATATAGTGGAGTTCAGTAATCCTTCAGCACCACCACCACGTTCCTCAAGATCTCTTAGCCGATACATTTAGCTGTTCCCAGTTTAGAGAAGGCGCCTATGAGGGAGTGTATGAGGGAGTGTGTGTGTGAGTTCTGTTAAGGCAGCGGCTCAGTCTTGGCTGAGTTCATTATGAACAGTTACAGTGTGTGTTTTTCAGAGCCTGTGACGAGGCTATTGAAGTATGGCTGGCTGGTGGGTGGTGATACATTAATTAGTTAGGGCAGCCTGACCTTTCACTGAGCCCAACAACCTGACATCATCAACTGTGCTGTGACACACGCAAGCGTTTACGACCAGCCCGATACCGAGGCAGGACCAGCTAGCTAGATACAGTAGCGATGCATGACTACCTGGACAGATACTGAGGGGGTACAAAGCCAAACACAGTTAGCACTGCTTTCTCTCATATCATAATGCATAGCTATTTTCAAGTCTCTCCAGAGATGTTCGATCAGGTTCAAGTCCAGGCTTTGGCTGGGCCACTCAGGGACATTCAGACAATTGTCCCGAAGCCACTCCTGCGTTGTCTTGGTTGTGTGCTTAGGGTTGTTGTCCTGTTGGAAGATGTCCGTTCACCCCGGTCTGAAGACCTGAGTACTCTGAAGCAGGTTTTCATCAAGGATCACTCTGTACTTTGCTCCGTTTATCTTTCCCTCAACCCTGACCAATCTCCGAGTCCCTGATGCTGTAAAACATCCACGCGGCATGATGCTGCCACGACCATGCTTCACCGTAGGGATGGTGCCAGGTTTCATCCAGACGTGACGCTTGGCATTCAGGTCAAAAAGTTACATCTTGGTTTCTTAAGACCAGAGAATCATGGTTTGAGTCTTTAGGTGCCTTTTGGCAAACTTCAAGTGGGCTGTCACGTGCATTTTATTAAGGAGTGGCTTCCGTCTGGCTACTCTACCATAAAGGCCTGATTGGTGGAGTGCTGCAGAGATGGTTGCCCATCAGCAAGGTTCTCCAATCTCCACAGAGGAACTCTGTCAGAATGACCATCGGGTTCTTGGTCACCTCCCTGACCAAGGCCCTACTCCCCCGATTACTCAGTTTGGCCGGGCAGCCAGCTCTAGGAAGAGTRTTGGTGGTTCCAAACTTCTTCCATTTAAGAATAATGGAGGCCACTGTTCTTGGGGAACTTCAATGCTGAAAGAAATGTTTTGGTACCCTTTCCCAGATCTGTGCCTCGACACAATCCTGTCTCGGAGCTCTATGGACAATTCCTTCGACCAATGGCTTGGTTTTTGCTCTGACATGTCTGTCAACTGTGGGACCTTATATAGACAGGTGTGTACCTTTCCAAATCATATCCAATCAATTGAATTTACCACAGGTGGACTTCAATCAAGTTGTAGAAACATCTCAAGGTTGATCAATGGAAACAGCATGCACGTGAGCTCAATTTCGAGTCTCATAGCAAAGGTTCGGAACACTTATGTTAACAGGCAAACATTTCTAAAAACCTGTTTTCGCTTTGTCATTATTTAATCCAATTTAGAATAAGGCTGTAACGTAACAAAATATGAAGAGGTCAAGAGGTCTGAATTTTGGGCTCCCGAGTGGCGCAGCGGTCTAAGGGACTTCATCTTAGTGCTAGAGGCATCACTACAGATCCTGGTTCGATTCCAATCATGGCTGTATCATAACCGGCCGTGATTGAGAATCATAGGGCAGCGCACAATTGGCCCATCATTGTAAATAAGAATTTGATCTTAACTGACTTGCCTAGTTAAATAAAAATATATATACTGTACATACACATATACAGCGTACCATCAAAAGTTGACACCTATTCTTTCCAGGGTTTTTGTTTTTAATATTTTCTACATTGTAGATTAATAGTGATTACATCAAAACTATGAAATAACACATATAGAATCATGTACTAAACAAAAAAAGCATTAAATCAAAAATACACTGCTCAAAAAAATAAAGGGAACACTAAAATAACACATCCTAGATCTGAATGAATGAAATATTCTTATTAAATACTTTTTTCTTTACATAGTTGAATGTGCTGACAACAAAATCACACAAAAATTATCAATGGAAATCAAATTTATCAACCCATGGAGGTCTGGATTTGGAGTCACACTCAAAACTTAAAGTGGAAACCACACTACAGGCTGATCCAACTTTGATGTAATGTCCTTAAAACAAGTCAAAATGAGGCTCAGTAGTGTGTGGTGTGCCTCCACGTTCCTGTATGACCTCCCTACAACGCCTGGGCCAACTCTCTGACAGTCTGTGGTGCAATGTGACGTTGGTGGATGGAGCGAGACATGTCGTCCCAGATGTGCTCAATTGGATTCAGGTCTGGGGACGGGCGGGCCAGTCCATAGCATCAATGCCTTCCTCTTGCAGGAACTGCTGACACACTCCAGCCACATGAGCACCGCTAGGTAGCTATATGCATTGTCTTGCATTAGGAGGAACTCAGAGGTCTGAGGAACCATCTCGGTACCTAATGGCAGTCAGGCTACCTTGGCGAGCACATGGAGGGCTGTCGGCCCCACAAAGAAATGACACCCACACCATGACTGACCCACACCAAACCGGTCATGCTGGAGGACGTTGCAGGCAGCAGAACGTTCTCCAGACTCTGTCACGTCTGTCACATGTGCTCAGTGTGAACCTGCTTTCATCTGTGAAGAGTACAGGGCGCCAGTGGCGAATTTGCCAATCTTGGTGTTCTCTGTGCAAATGCCAAACGTCCTGCACGGTGTTGGGCGTAAGCACAATCCCCACCTTGGACGTCGGGCCCTCATGGAGTCTGTTTCTGACTGTTTGAGCAGACACATGCACATTGTGACCTGCTGGAGGTCATTTGCAGGCTCTGGCAGTGCTCCTCCTTGCACAAAGGCGAGGGTAGCGGTCTGCTGCTGTGGGTTGTTGCCCTCCTACGGCCTCCTCCACGTCTCCTGATGTACTGGCCTGTCTCCTGTAGCGCCTCCATGCTCGGACACTACGCTGACAGAAACAGCAAACCTTTCTGCCACAGCTCGCATTGATGTGGCATCCTGGATGAGCTGCACTACTGAGCCACTTGTGTGGGTTGTAGACTGTCTCATGCTACCACTAGAGTGAAAGCACGCCAGCATCAAAAGTGACCAAAACATCAGCGGAAGCATAGGAACTGAGAAGTGGTCTGTGGTCACCACCTGCAGAACATCCTTTATTGGGGGTGTCTTGCTAATTGCCTATAAGTTCCACCTGTTGTCTATTCCATTTGCACAACAGCATGTGAAATTCATTGTCAATCAGGTTGCTTCCTAAGTGGACAGTTTGATTTCACAGAAGTGTGATTGACTTGGAGTTACATTGTGTTGTTTAAGTGTTCCCTTACTTTTTTTGAGGCAGTGTATATTTAATATTTTAGATTCTTCAAGTAGCCACCCTTTGCCTTGACAGCTTTTCAGTCTTGGCAATCTCTCAACCAGCTTCATGAGGTAGTCACCTAGAATGCATTTCAAAAACAGGTGTACCTTGTTAAAAGTTAATTTGTGGAATACATTTCTTAATGCGTTTGAGCCAATCAGTTGTGTTGTGACAAGGTAGGGGTGTTATACAGAAGATAGCCTATTTCTTAAAGACCAAATCCATATTATGGTAGAACAGCTCGAAAAAAGCTAAGAGAAACAAAAGTCCATCACAACTTTAAGAACATGGTCAGTCAATACGGAAAATGTCAAGAACTTTGAACATTTCTTCAAGTGCAGTCGCAAAAACCATCAAGCGCTGATGAAACTGGCTCTCATGAGGACCACAACAGGAACGGAAGCCCAGAGTTACCTCTGCTGCAGAGGACAAGTTCATTAGAGTTACCTGCCTCAAATTGCAGCCCAAATAAATGCTAGACAGAGTTCAAGTAACAGAGACATCTCAACATCAACTATTCAGAGGAGAATGCGTGAAATTAGTCCTTCATGGTCGAATTGCTGCAAAGAAACCACTACTAAAGGAACCAATAAGAAGAGGCTTTCTTGGGCCAAGAAAATTAGCATATGGACATTAGACCAGTGGAAATCTGTCTTGGTCTGATCGTAAAAAATAGTTTAAAAATAAAATAAAGTAGGTGTCCAAACTTCTGACTGGTACTTATGTGTGAATGTAGTTACAGTTGAAGTCGGAAGTTTACATACACTTAGGTTGGAGTCATTACAACTCGTTTTCACCACTCCACAAATTTCTTGTAACAAACTATATTTGGCAAGTTGGTTAGGACATCTACTTTGTGCATGACAAGTAATTTTTCCAACAATTGTTTACAGACAGATTATTTCACTTATAATTCACTGTACCACAATTCCAGTGGGTCAAAAAAACACACTAATATTGACTGCTTTAAACAGCTTAGAAAATTCCAGAAATGATGTCATGGCTTTGAAGCTTCTGATAGGCTAATTGACATCATTTGAGTCAATTGGAGGTGTACCTGTGGATGTATTTCAAGGCCTACCTTCAAACTCAGTGCATCTTTGCTTGACTAATGGGAAAATCAAAAGAAATCAGCCAAGACTCAGAAAAATAATTGTAGACCTTCACAATTCTGGTTCATCCTTGGGAGCAATTTTCACGTTCATCTATACAAACAATAGTATGCAAGTATGAACACCATGGGACCACGCAGCTGTCATACCACTCAGATAGGAGACGCGTTCTGCCTCCTAGAGATGAACGTACTTTGGTGCGAAAAGTGCAAATCAATCCCAGAACAACAAGCAAAGGACCTTGTGAAGATGCTGGAGGAAACGGGTACAAAAGCAATTTTCACGTTCATCTATACAAACAATAGTATGCAAGTATGAACACCATGGACCACGCAGCTGTCATACACTCAGATAGAGACGCGTTCTGCCTCCTAGAGATGAACGTACTTTGTGCGAAAAGTGCAAATCAATCCCAGAACAACAGCAAAGGACCTTGTGAAGTGCTGGAGGAAACGGGTACAAAGTATCTAAAAGTACGTTGTACGTCTATATCACAATAAAACGAGTCCTATATCAACATAACCTGAAAGGCCGCTCAGCAAGAAGAAGCTCGTGCTTCAAAACTGCCATAAAAAAAATGCATATGGGGACAAAGATCGTACTTTTTAGAGAAATTCTCTCTGGTCTGATGAAACAACAATAGAACTGTTCGGTCATAATGTCCATCGTTATGTTTGGAGGAAAAGGGGGGATGCTTGCAAGCCGAAGAACACCATCCCAACCGTAAGCAGCGGGGTGGCATCATCATGTTGTGGGGGTGCTTTGCTGCATGAGGAACTGGTGCACTTCACAAAATAGATGGCACCGCGAGGAAGAAAATTATGTGGATATATTGAAGCAACATCAAGACATCAGTCAGGAAGTTAAAGCATGGTCACAAATGGGTCTTTCAAATGGACAATGACCCCAAGCATACTTCCAAAGTTGTGGCAAAATGGCTTAACTTCTTATGGCTGCAGGGCAGTATTGAGTAGCTTGGATGAAAGGTGCCCAGAGGTGCCCATAGTAAACTGCCTGCTCCTCAGTCCACGTTGCTAATATATGCATATATTAGTAGTATTGGATATAAAACACTCTGAAGTTTCTAAAATGTTTGAATGATGTTAGTGAGTATAACAGAACTCATATGGCAGGCAAAAACTGAGAAGAAATCCAAACAGGAAGTGGAAATCTGAGGTTGGTCGATTTTCAACCCAGCCCTATTGAATAGACAGTGGATATGGATCTGTTTGCACTTCCTACGGTTTCCACTAGATGTCAACAGTCTGTAGAACCTTGTCTGATGCCTCTACTGTGAGGTGGGGTCGAAGGAGACAGGAATGACCTGACCATGCTCTGACCATGCGCGTTCACATGAGGGAGCTCTGTTCCATCGCACATCTTGAAGTCAATGGAATTCTCCGGTTGGAACATTATTGAAGATTTGTTTTAACATTCTAAAGATGATTCAATACATCGTTTAACATGTTTCTACTGACTGTTACGGAACTTTTTGACATTTCGTCTGCTTTTAGTGAACGCGCCTCCTGACTTTGGATTTGTTTACTAAACACGCTAACAAAATAGCTATTTGGACATAAATGAGGACATTACCAACAAAACGAACATTTCTTGTGGAAGTGGGAGTCCCATGAGTGCATTCCGACGAAGATCAGCAAAGGTAAGTGAAGATTTATAATACTATTTATGAGTTTTGTTGACTGCACAATTTGGCGGTAACTGTATGGCTTCCTTTTGTGGCTGAACGCTGTTCTCAGATATTGAATATTGTGCTTTTGCCGTAAAGCTTTTTGAAATCTGACACAGCGGTTGCATTAAGAACAAGTGTATCTTTAATTCTATGTAAAACATGTATCTTTCATCAAAGTTTATGATGAGTATTTATGTTATTTGACGTGGCTCTGAATTTTCTCCAGATATTTGGCAGACATGGCTGTGTTTTTCTGTGATTTTGCGGTGACCTAACAATCGTTTGTGGTGCTTTCGCTGTAAAGCCTATTTGAAATCAGACACTTTGGTGGGATTAACAACAAGATTATCATATACAAATGGTATAAGATATATGTATGTTTGAGGAATTTTAATTATGAGATTTCTGTTTGAATTTGGCGCTTTCACTGGCTGTTGTCATATCATCCCGTTAACGGGATTGCAGCCATAAGTTAGTAGCAGTCATATACAAACAGCTCGTTGTATATTTCATCCCTTCTCGCATCTATGCGCTCTCYTCCCACCMTTTTCCTTAACTTGTGCACTTCAGTGTTCAACACATCAGYTGTCTGTGACCAGAYGAAAAACATTTCCAAGCCCAACCTTTATATCATGACCACTAACCGCTACACACAGCCTACACCATTGTCACATCATATTTCTAGTAGCTATGGTGATTGACTAACGCGTTAGTAAACCTGCTAAAATCATGCAGTACAATGTACAGTCAGCAGCAGCAAGCAATTTAGCAGATACTCCGGTGGGCCCCGGTGGCAATAAATGAARACCAAAAGCTTACCTGGACTTAGAAGAGTTAGTGTTGGATAGCCATAGCCAGCTAGCTAACATAGCATCCCTCGCCGTTTGAGCCGGGTGTTTGAGTAGGCTAAACTAGCTGGCTGCATTCAATGCTAGCTAAGTAAGAGAAAAAATATATACTTCGAATAGCTCTCTCTYGCTTCTCCTTAAATTTTGGAAGAAATTACTTCGTTCAAAACTGTTAAACTCTTTTTCTGARTCAACTACTCCCCATATTCTATGCACTGCAGTGTTAGCTAGCTGTAGCGTATTCTTTCAGTACTAGATTCATTCTTTGATTGGGTGGACAACATGTCAGTTCATGCTGCAAGAACAGGAGCTCTGATAGGTTTAAGGACATCCTCCGGAAGTTGGAAGGGGGTGAGAACAATGAGTCTCCTAGGTTTTGTATTGAAGTCAATGTACTCAGAGGACAGAAGGAAGCTGTCCTCTGGCTACACCATGATGTTACAGAACATAGTGCTACAGACGCTACTGTAGACCTTTATTGCAAAACTTATTTGGTGACGTGAATATATTTAGTATAGTTTTATCTAAAAAGGATAACTTTAATGTTCCGCTTAAAAAAAAGTTTTTTTTTTTGTTGTTTTTTCCACTGAGAAGGATGGTCCTCCTCTTCCTTCTCTGATGAGTGTCCACTGTTTGGGATGCTCCAGTTCCCGCCAATATCCAGCAACGTCGCACAGCCATTGAAGAGGAGTGGGAAAACATTCCACAGGCCACAATCAACAGCCTGATCAACAATGCGAAGGAGATTTGTCGCGCTAAATATTTTTGTTCAGTGTACGTTTTTTCCTCTTTGGACCTGTGTTTACATTGCATCCACAATGCATCCAATTTCAGTTTGTGTAGTTGTTGGTTTAGCAAGTACGGTCTGCATGTGTAGGCACATATTACGTCATGATTGCAAGGTGTTCCAATATCTTTTCCAACTGTCCCGTTATCTGGTTTTAACGTCCATTCTAGAATGCCTTCTAGCAAATCAGAAACAAGAATTCAACAATGCTGTGGTATAATTTTTTATAATATAATCTTTGAGAACTAACAATCACCAAAATAAAAGCTAGACCGTCAGGGAGAATTGAAAATAACAAAAACAATGAATTTAGCAGTATTTGTTATGTTTGAACAAAATAACAGATTTAGCCATAGCAAAATGCATATAATCGCAGGAAATTAGCTTAGATGGATAGATGGGTGAGAGATGGCTAGATGGATGGAGGATAAGAAAAAAAATAAAACCTTCTTCGTCGATCCACTTCATGGTGAAGAGCTGGTCGTTGTCCATGGAGCACATGTCTTTRACCTCCCCGTGCAGACCCTCGTAGGAAATGGATGGCTCAAAGTGTGTGATCATAATGTCCCTGGGAGAAGACCAGAGGAGAGAGGGAGAGGAGGGGGGGGGACAGTCAGGGACAATACACTAAGTACACGTACATACACTTATTTACATMATTTTTATTCTGTCAGACTTGAACCCTGACAGTGACTTTCAGTAAGACAAAAATAAAGGTGTTCCAACAAAGGTCCAGTTGCTGGGACAACAAATACTATCTAGACACCGTTCTCCTAGAGAACACAAATAATTATACCTACCTCAGCCTAAACATCAACACCACAGGTCACTTCCACAAGGCTGTGAACGATCTAAGACACAAGGCAAGAAGGGCCTTCTATGCCGTCAAAAGGACCATTAAACTCTACATCTGAATTAGGATCTGGCTAAAAACTCATTGCCCTCTATGGTTATGAGGTCTGGGGTCCACTCACCCATAAAGAATGTACACCAAAAAAAATGGGACAAACACACAATTGAGACTATATTTTTGAAGAATTCTGCATGCACTTTGTGTACAACGCAAAACCACAAACAATGCACACAGAGCAGAAATAGGACTATTCCCGCTAGTTGTGAAAATCCAGAAAAGAGCTGTTAAATTCAACAATGACTTAAAGAGGGTGATGCACACACATTTCACCAGAAAGCCCAAACCTACAGWGATTAACCTAGAGAACAGTACCCTCAGCCAGCTGGTTCTGTTCAAAAACACAGAGCCCCAGGACACCAACACAATTAAACCAAACCAAACAATGACACGTCAAAAAGATAACCATTTGACACGCTGGAAAGAATCAACCCCCAAAAAATGAGAAAATTGGAATGTTATCTGGCCCTAAACAGAATAACATTTTAGTCATTTAGCAGAAGCTCTTATCCACAGCGACTTACAGTTAGTGCATTCATCTTAAGATAGCTAGGTGGGACAACCACATATCACAGTAAGTACATGTTTGCTCAAAGTAGCCCTCAAAGTAGCCATCCTCAAGGTCAGAGCTAGTAAGAAGAAAAAAGAAGAAGGTGCAAGTTCTGGCTTTTCCCCCCCTGACTGACCAAAAATTAAGAAAGTCCTTATGTACATACTCAGTGAGCATAGCCTTGCAGCACTGCTGCACCACAGAGCATCTTGACTGGCTGCATCACAGCTTGGTATGGCAACAAGGCCCTACAGAGGGTAGTGCGTACACAGCCCAGTACATCACTGGGGCCAACTCCCTGCCATCCAGGACCTCTATAGCATGCGGTGTAAGAGGAAGGCCGTAAAAATTGTCAAAGACTCCAGCCACCAAAGTCAGACTGCTCTCTCTGCTACCGCACGGCAAGCGGTACGGATGCACCAAGTCTGGAACCAACAGGACCCTGAAAAACATATACCCCCTAGCCATAAGACTTCTAAATAGTTGGTTAAATAGTTAACCGGACTATATGTATTGACCCTTTTTGCAACAACTCGACTTATCACATACGCTGCTGCTACTGTTTATTGTCCATCAGTTGCCAAGTCGCTTTATTCTAAATTTGACTAAATAAAAAMATCTCAATCTACACACAATACCCCATAATGACAAAGCAAAAAACAGGTTGACATTTTTGCAAATGTATTGAAAATAAAACTGAAGTATCATATTTAGATAAGTACTCAGACCCTTTACTCAGTACTTGCCAAGTTATTTAAAAAAATAAATAAACAAAATCAAGGGAGAAGGGCCTTGGTCAGGGAGGTGACCCTGACCAAGGCACCTTTGGCAGCAATTATAGACTCAAGTCTTCTAGAGTGACGCTACAGCTTGGTACGTGTGCTTAGGGTCGTTGTTCTGTTGGAAGGTGATCCTTCACCCCAGTCTGAAGTCCTGAGCACTCTGGAGCAGGTTTTCATCAAGGACCTCTCTGAACTTTGCTTCATTCGTCTTTCCCTCGATCCTGACTAGTCTCTCAGACCCTGGCGCTGAAATACAGCATGATGCTGCCACCGCCATGCTTCACCGTAGGGAYGGTGACAAGTATCCTCCAGGCATGACGCTTGGCATTCAAGTTCAAATTTGGTTTCATCAGACCAGAGAATCTTGTTGCTCATGGTCTGAGAGTCTTTAGGTTCCTTTTGGCAAACTCCAAGCGTGCCTTTTACTGAGGATTGGCATCCGTCTGGCCACTACCATTAAGGCCTGATTGGTGGAGCGCTGCAGAGATGGGAGAATCTTCCAGAAGGACAACCATCTCCACAGAGAAACTTTGGAGCTCTGTCAGTGACCATCGGGTTTCTTGGTCACCTCCCTGACCAAGGCCCTTCTCCCTTGATTTTGTTTATTTATTTTTTAAATAACTTGGCAAGTCAGTTAAAATTCTTATTTACWATGACGACCTACCCCAGCCAAACCCGGACGACGCTGGGCCAATTGTGMGCCGCCCTATGGGACTCCTAATCACAGACGGATGYGATACAGCCTGGATTTGAACCAGGGACTGTTGCACTGAGACACAGTGCCTTAGACCGCTGCGCCACCCGGGAGCCCGATTGCTCAGTTTGGCCCTGCGACCAGCTCTTGGAAGAGTCTAAGTGGTTCCAAACTACTTCCATTTAAGAATGATGGAGGCCACTGTGTTCTTGGAGAGCTTCAATGCTGCAGAAATGTTTTGGTACCCTTCCTCAGATCTGTGCCTCGACACAAACCTGTCCCGGAGCTCTACGGACAATTCCTTCGACCTCATGGCTTGTTTTTTGCTCTGACATGCACTGTCAACTGTGGGACATTATATAGACAGGTGTGTGCCTTTCCAAATCATGCCAAATCAATTGAATTTACCACAGGTGGACTCCAATCAAGTTGTAGAAACATCAAGGATGATCAATGGAAACAGGATACACCTGAGCTCAATTTCGAATCTCACAGCAAAGTGTCTGAATACTTAAATTCTTATTTTTAATACCTTTGCAAAAATGTCTAAAAACCTGTTTTCCCTGTCATTATGTGGTATTGTGTTGAGATGTTATTTATTTAATCAATTTTATAACAAGGCTGTAACGTAACAAAATGTGGATAAAGTCAAGGGGTCTGAAAACTTTCCGAATGCACTGTAGGTGCCAAGAGGCATACAAAATCCAAGGCCAGGTATTCGTGTGGGTTTGAAAGTTAAAAAGTATTGGCTTACACCTTCATCAGGGTGTCCTTTTGCTTTCCATATATTACTGTGTGTTTTATTAAATTCTGTTGGCGGGTGAGCCCATAGTACTTTTAAATAGAGCTGGGACGATAAAGCGAAAATTACAGACACTGCCCTCTTACCCAAGCAATTTTGCTTACATCGGTCATGTCGGTGATTAGGCGACAAGGTTCCCACAGATTTTTTGGGTTCTAAAACCAATAGTTGGTCAACAATAGTGTGCATAAACATGCTTCCTGCCATGAAGGTATCTGCCCTGTCTCGCTGCTGGCTCTCACTCCCGCTCCCTCCCCTTTGCACATGGAGAAAAGGGAGAGAAATTCTGATTAGTGGAAGCATACGGACAGTTGAGCAACATTTCAAAAGTATAATTGCGAGGAAGACAGTTTTTTAAAACTACCATTAGTTTTAAAAAAGAAAGAGGAGTCCGAGTTATGTGAATAATGTTTTTTTCCCCTCAATTGTTAATAGAGGAAATACCACCACTTTACAAACGGAGTATGTAATTGAGATGCGGAATGGAGCGGAGTGTGCCATTTGCGGTGAATAGGCCTACTTCTAGTGTCTACAAATGGAAAGTTTGTCAAATTGCATGGCATCTCGCAACAATATCACATTTAGAGTTCGCAACCTGGCTTAAGGTGTTTTGAGTTCCCACTTCCTCAGGTGGTAAATCTAGCATATAGCCTAGGCCAGGGTTGTCCAACTGGTGAGCTCATATTTTACTTTATTTCATTATTTTATGTTTATTTTACACAACATTTTCACCAAACAGAAAACATCTTACAAGGTAAGCTTCCATTTGGTCTGTGTTTGAGCTATAGCTACATGGGGGTATGAAATAAAACCTTAGGTTGGTAGGAACAAATCTGGCCTATTGCCAATGGTATCTGATGACGTATGACAATGGCAACATCGAATGTCCAACGAGTGACGATCTCTATGCGCATAAAAATATGATGAAAACACTTGGATATGCCCTGTATGTCCCCCAACACCACCACAATGTTTGAGAAAGGTTGTGGTAAAACTTTAGTTTTTATAGGGAACAATAACTTGGGCACATCCAGTGTGCAATTACAACATTCAGACACTTTGGAGAAGTTATATGGACACTTGAATGTACCCTGGGATATCCCATAACACCACCACAATGTTTGAGTGAGGTTGATATGGTAGAATTGTGTTTTTATACTGAACTAATAGCATTTAGGGATTGCAAATATGTAATAGCACTGGCATTATCTAATTTACAGACATATGCCACTTTGGAGAGGTTTAGGGATACTTGGAAACATCGTGACCACACCTGACACCCCTTCCTGAAACATCTGCCCATTTCTAGTTGTTAGGTCTATCAAGCCCATTTTTTCCTGATATTGTTCACGTTGTGGAAGCCATCTGATGGGTTTCCAGCTCTGGGCATCAATAATACACTTACAGCTTGCCACTTGGGCTCCCGAGTGCCGCAGCAGTCTAAAGCACTGCATCTTATTGATGCCCAGAGCTGGAAACCCATCAGATGGCTTCCACAACCGGAACAATATCAGGAAAAAATGGGCTTGATAGACCTAACAACTAGAAATGGGCAGTTAGTCGAGGTAATATGTACATGTAAGTAGAGTTAAGTGACTATCCATAGATAATAAACAGAGAATAGCAGCGGTGTAAAAGAGGGGGGCAACGCAAATAGTCTGGGTAGCCATTTGATTAGCTTGGTAAGGAGTCTTATGGCTTGGAGGTAGAAGCTGTTGAGAAGCCTTTTGGACCTAGACTTGGCGTTCGGTACCGCTTGCTGTGCGGTAGCAGAAGGACAGCCTGGGGGCGTGCTCAGTCCTCCTTTTCCTGTAGTTCACAATTATCTATGTAACTCCCATCTATCTTCAGATCATTTCCCATTAATCTCCCAGACGTCTTTTTTCCAAAAAAATAAAAAAGTTTTGGCATGTCAGAATCATGTAATTACACATGTAATGTAATTACACAGCAGTTCCTTTTGGTTATGTCTATTTAGGCGGAAATCTAAATGCAAAGTACCCAATGCATATGGGTCCAGTAAGTTTCGAAAATTTCCAGTAAATTAAAATGCTGCCGGTCAAATGTCCCGCACCACATTTTCCTACGGGGAACTATTGCTGTCAATTTTCAGTCACACATTATTTATAATTATGTTCCGGCCCCCCGACCATCTACCAGCTGAATCTAGTTGATGATCCCTGGCCTAGGCAATACACACACAAAAATCATGCCGGCAATTTCATCTCTAAAGAACCAAATTGAGATAGGATTATTCTGGATCCTATTTTGTCATGTTGCACATAAAATATCCATCACACATTCCCTGGACATGTTAGATGAAATAGCTAACGTTTCATGTCTTACTTGGCACTGGAAAACTCAAGTCTAGAGTCATCCTGCTAATGGAAAGTAAATGTGCATAATTGTATTTTTTTTGTTATTATTATTGTTCCATTATTCATGAGAGCAAAACGGGTCAATTTATTGCGATAAGACTTTTCTGTCCACAGCGCCCAGCTCTACTTTCACATCACGTCAGTCAGGTAAGCTGGAGCTGAAGGTAGTAGAAGTAGGCCTACGTGAACACTGCATGCTTTTTTAAATACATTTTTATTTCACCTTTATTTAACCAGTTAGGCCAGTTGAGAACAAGTTCTKATTTACAACTGAGACATGGCTACTGCCATGTGTGACAAAGAATACGGCAGTGTACAACAGCGTGTAAAGATATATTTTTGTAAAGAATATCAATTTGCCAGCACTGCACCTGCAATTGTTACATATGCGAGGTTCAGAACAGGCAGAAAATTGGCTGGTGTATGCCGTCTCGTATTCCCACCCCTGCCTCTCTCTCGCTTCCTCCTTCATATTCCCACCTTCTGCCTCTTGATTCCTCTAAGTCACATTTTCACTCTTCTCGCTTCCTCCCCCTCACCCTCTCCCTTGCTTGTGTTAATTAGTGACAGTACAGGAGGAGTGTTGACCCTCATTTTGGGAGCTCTGCTCCCAACTTTACAGGCCCACACGTCCTTCTAAGCACCATGGCTGATAGGAGCAGGAACAGACAGACACGTGTTCTCTCTCAAATGACACCCCATTCATTCAGCCACACAGTACTGTTACTACACTAGCAGAGCCAGTATCAATTAGAGGTCGACCGATTATGATTTTTCAACGCCGATACTGATACCGATTATTGGAGGACCAAAAAAGCCGATACCGATTAAATCGGCAGATTTAAAAATAAAAAATTAATAAAAAATGTATTTGTAATTTGTAAAGTGGTTGTTCCACTGGATATCATAAGGTGAATGCACCAATTTGTAAGTCGCTCTGGATAAGAGCGTCTGCTAAATGACTTAAATGTAAATGTAAATGTAATAATGACAATTACAACAATACTGAATGAACACTTATTTTAACTTAATATAATACATCAATAAAATCAATTTAGCCTCAAATAATGAAACATGTTCAATTTGGTTTAAATAATGCAAAAACAAAGTGTTGGAGAAGAAAGTAAAAGTGCAATATGTGCCATGTAAAAAAGCTAACGTTTAAGTTCCTTGCTCAGAACATGAGAACATATGAAAGCTGGTGGTTCCTTTTAACATGAGTCTTTAATATTCCCAGGTAAGAAGTTTTAGGATGTAGTTATTATAGGAATTATAGGACTATTTCTCTCTATACGATTTGTATTTCATATACCTTTGACTATTGGATGTTCTTATAGGCACTTTAGTATTGCCAGTGTAACAGTATAGCTTCCGTCCCTCTCCTCGCCGCTACCTGGGCTCGAACCAGGAATAACTACTCCAAGTCTCAGAGCGAGTGACGTTTGAAACGCTATTAGCGCGCACCCCGCTAACTAGCTAGCCATTTCACATCGGTTACACCAGCCTAATCTCAGGAGTTGATAGGCTTGAAGTCATAAACAGCGCAATAGCTGCTGGCAAACGCATGAAAGTGCTGTTTGAATGAATGCTTACGAGCCTGCTGCTGCCTACCGTCGCTCAGTCAGACTGCTCTATCAAATCATAGACTTAATTATAAAATAATGACACACAGAAATACAAGCCTTAGGTCATTTATATGGTCAAATCCGGAAACTCATCTCGAAAACAAAACGTTTATTCTTTCAGTGAAATACGGAACCGTYCCGTATTTTATCTAACGGATGGCATCTCTAAKTCTAAATATTTACAAAATAAAAAAAATGTATATATATTTTTTWWATTAAAATCGGCAAATCAGTGTCCAAAAATACCGATTACCGATTGTTAAGAAAACTTGAAATCGGCCCTAATWAAAATCGKCCATTCCGATTAATCGGATCGACCTCTAGTATCAATGCCAGTACACTGCTCCATTACGTACCATCCAGCTAGGTAACTGGGCCTGTGCAGTTGCTGTTCATTAAAGTGGAACTGACAGCGTTTTAGCAACATGAAATCTTATTCCAATCCGCAGGAAGAATATTACACTTTTTTAAAAACATTTTCTGACAAGCAAGCACTTAGATATGGTCATTTTCATGTTTTCATAAGTTAATAGAATGTTTGGGAATAATGTATAGTAAGGCATTTGTCAAAATTCTACAGCGGTCGTGCGTTTGGACAATTAATACAGAAGTAAATAAAACCTAATAAAAACGTTGGTCATTACTAGGACCGGAATCTACGCAGACCGGTGCGCCATAGCCAATCAGAGCTACAGTAGGCCTATATGCAAATAAGCTCTATGCCACACGGGCCTGCCATCATTCACTTTGAACTGGACTTAGTGTTTTCAGTTAAGTACCAACAGTGCAAATTTAGATTAGAATGCATTCGCCAAAAGCCACAAAATACACCTGAATGGATTTTTGCAAATATGTCACTCAACCCCTGCTCCAATGACATGACATCCTCCAGTAGCTAGCTAATAGTTATATAAATATATACGCTAGCCCAGGGGTGTCAAATTTAAATCAGCTCACGGCCATATAAAAACAAAAAAAGCACAGCCCAGACATAGCCCATTTGTTTTTACAAAAAAACATTCAATTGTGACCCAAAATGGCCATTGTTGTATTAGGAAAAAGTACAGTCCTTTATAGAAAATGTCCACTTATGTACAAAGGACGCTGTATAGCATTTTAAGATATTAAAACAAAAGATAAATAATTTATCCAGCCTTTGCTGCTATGCTTGCAGATGTGCATAATATGCTGAGACCCTAATCAAAAAGTATTTTATAACTCCAAATAACAAAAACTTAGCTATAGGTTTGTTGTAACACTTAAACTTAAAACATGTTTWTTTKTKWTTTTTTGCACTACATGGATCCCCGCTGCGGTTGAATGCAGCATTGCTGTATGGTGCACCAGTCTAGGCTACTGTTCAAATRTTGCTGTAACAGGCCGAACAAGTTTGCATGGTGTTTTGTTGCAGGTTGTGTTTTGGTTATTCATTGTCAAGCTTTAAAACCGAAGCTGTACTGCAACATTTTAGAAGCCTAGCTTGGACTAAACAGGACACACGAAAGCAACGCAATTGAAGTTTAATCCTCCAATGAGAGCACATCAGGCTGAATATTCATAATGTAGATGACTCAACGGTTTATACTTGCTTGTGTCCTATYCGGCCCACGGACCTTGTGTTGGACACGTGCGCTAGCCTATTAGCCACATTATGACTRGCTTGTAATTATTGCCCTTGCTAGTTTGATTGTATTGGCATTCCCAGCCTCAGTTACAGTCGTCCGTTTTTGTTCAAAATATTGAGTCATTGAAACTGAAGTGCATACCGAATGGGTGGAGGCAGAAAACAATGTACCAGGCCAGCTATCAAGAAATATATCGGTGAATTAYATTAATCATGCACTAGACTGCATCCATCTAGTCTGCCAACAATGACTGGAATTTGTCAAATAGAACCCATTTCTAAAGCCTTTTATAAAGTTGGTTTTTAAGCATAAACTGGACATGTTATATTTGACTGTTCTATATCTGCAACGCTRTCAGTTCCACTTTAAACACCTAGCTACTACACTGTGGTTAAAAAGTTTACCCAGCCAGCAGCAGCACTAACAAAGAAACTGCTGTTACTCCCCTACACAGAGCAGGTCTGCAGGCAGTAGCGCTAAAGCCTCACAGAAAACAAATGGATATTGACATGGATGAACAGTAAAAATAAAAATAAAACTCTAAACCTAAATGAAACTGTTAACCTACCTTGGGGCTGTGACTGTGCTGTGGGGATAGCTACATGACAGTGAGAAATACAGATGAATTGTGTAATAGTTGCTCATCATTGGTGAGTAAGAGAAGAAATGCCATTCTATGATTCCACTCCATTCTTGTGCAAAGGAAGTTGGTATAGGCCTACTACTACTGTCGCCTTGTAACAGTCAGTCCAACTGAGCTGTATGAACAAAATAAGACTATACTAGGCTGGACAATAGAACGAGTCAAAATTCACCCAAGGCTGAAAAATGGCAAAAGAACGTTGGATGAGCTGGAACACTAGCTGGCCATGGCAAATGAATTGAATCAAATGTTCGCAGAGCCTCTTCTGACTGGATTGATGCTTAGAATTCCATTTCAACGAAATGGCACCATTTTTATTTTTTTCACCACTTCAATCTGTTCTTAGGACAAAACTGAAAAATAACTTGTGTATAAAGTAAACAGCCACACCTCGATGGTGCCAAGTGTGCTTATGTCAGCATAACGAGGAAGTAGGAAAGAAAATGGCAACTTCAGACTATTTCTGGTCTAGCGATCCATGACAGCAGAGTACACTGCCCAACCTTACGTAATTAGAGATTATACTGATTATTAAAATGGTGTCCGACTTGAAAAAAAATCTAAATATACACATTGCGAGATATTTGGCGAAATATACGAGCATGCCTCTCCATAAGAAAACAATGGGGGGAGCTCAGCGTTTCAAAGGCAAAAGGTATATCGGGGCTAGCGTTTGATGACAACGGAGTACGCTGCCCAGCCTTACATAATAAGATAATAAGATTCTCATGGTTGCGAGATATTTGGGGAAATAAGACAGACATACCTATATTTCCCAAGTAGGAAACAATGGGACGACCTCAGAGTTCCATGGGTCATTTTTTGTTGTTGACGTTTTAACTACCAGCAATTGGTTAAGCATGGGCAGGTCTCACTGCCAACAATAGCAAAGCAGGCATTGTGACCTAGAACAATAAGCTGGGAACAGAACATTCGGAAAGTGAGTTGGTACCACGGTGCTCAATAGAACTAATAGGAGCTGGCAGGGTGAAAAATGCCCTAAAATAAGGCCTGTTTTTTCGTGATTACTTCAAAACTACAGCAAGCAGCTGGGACATACGGTAATATTATCAAACTGGGCTCCACAGCAGATGTAATAAACTCGTTTTTATCTATTGTTAAAAATGTTGTGTTCAGCCTACACTGAGTGTAGAAAACATGAGGAACACCCTCCTAATATTGAGTTTCACCGCCTCCTTTTTCCTTCAATTCGTCGGGGCATGGACTCTACAAGGTATCGAAAGCATTCCACAGGGATGCTGCCCCATGTTGACTCCAATGCTTCTTACAGTTGTGTCAAGTTGACTGGATGTCCTTTGGGTGGTAGACCATTCTTGATACACATGGGAAAAACCCAGCAGCGTTGCTGTTCTTGACACCTGACCCCCCCCCCCTCCTTTCAACTACACTGAAGCGACTTTAAAAAAAAAAAGTGACATCAGTAAGGGATCATAGCTTTCACCTGGTCAGTCGACCATGGCTCCCGAGTGGCGCAGCGGTCTAAGGCACTGCATTTCAGTGCAAGAGGCGTCACTGCAGTCCCTGGTTCGAATCCAGGCTGCATCACATCCGGCAGTGAGCCCCATATGGAGGCGCASAATTGGCCCAGTGTTGGCCGGGTTTGGCCGGGGTAGGCCGTCATTGTAAATAAGAATTTGTTCCCAACTGCCTTGCCTAGTTAAATAATGGTTACACATGGAAAGAGTAAGTGTTCCTAATGTTTTGTACACTCAGTGTACATGTGAGTGGTATAATATTCAGACACTCTTGGAGAAGGACATTGAGAGAATGTCTTTTCCTTTATAGTTTCTGAGCAGTGTTTCTGCATTAGCCTTCATAGGGGTACTTCATTAGTTACGTATGAGAAAAGTCATTACCCATGTTACAGAAAATGAACAAAGGTAACTAGGGWGAATGGAATTCTGCCCCTTCCCCTTGTCGCCACTACCCTCTAAAACCCCAGCGGCAGCCCCATCTGCTGCTAAGCAGGTAGGTCATTGGTCACTGATGAGCACCCAAGCAGGGAGAGTGTTGATCAGTGTGCCCCTCTCCCCAGGCAGCACACCTAGGAACATCCATCTCTCTGTCACCACTGGAGGCATGTACCCTCAATCTCCATTGCAGCTATAAACACTCAGYTACTGTAAATCTCAATTTCCCTACTCAGGAGCCGAGTGTTTCATTAACTCTGTCAGTGATTTCAATTTTAGAACCATGTTTTGGCGTGATTATATGTCTGATTTCAAGTAACTAGCAGCAGGCTTAACGAAACATTCAATCATATAGCCTACTTCGGGTAGAAACCCAAATAAAAGTATGTAGATAGAAAGATGCGTGGGTGTCATGTATCCTAGAATGGAGTTTAATAAAAACTACAGCTGCATATCCATATTAGCCGAGACAGCATTGCACACACATTACATAYGCTAACGTTCAAAAGTTTGGGGTCACTGAGAAATTCCCTTGTTTTTTGTCCAATAAAATAACATCAAATTGATCAGAAATACAGTGTGGACATTGTTAATGTTAGAAATGACTATTGTAGATGGAAACAGATTTTTTTATGGAATATCTACATAGGCGTACAGAGCCCCATTATCAGAAACCATCACTCCGGTGTTCCAATGGCACGTTGTGTTAGCTAATCCAAGTTTATTATTTTWAAAAGGCTAATTGATCATTATAAACCCACTCCAATCAGTGTAGATGAAGGGGAGGAGACATGTTAAATAATTATTTTAAGCCTTGAAACATGGATTGTGTGTGCCAACTCAATACAAGGAAGGTGTTCCTAATGTTTGGTATACTCTGTCTACATGAATGTCATTCTCTTTATGGTGATGTATCCTAAATAGGTACACAAAAGGTAGAAATATGCGATATCCTCCTTTGCATATTGGAATATTTTCTACACACTGGCTTTTATTTTAATGAGCTCTGCCAAAAAGTGTTAAACTAATTAAAACATTTTATATTTGAGACTCTTTAAAGTAGCCACCCTTTTCCCTGATGATAGCTTGTTGACAGCTTTCTTGGCATTCTCTCAACCAGCTTCATGATGTAGTCACCTGGAATGCAATTCAATTAACAGGTGTGCCTTCTTAAAAGTTCAGTTATGTAATTTCTTTCCTTCTTATTGCGTTTGAGCCAATCAGTTGTGTTGTGACAAGGTAGGGGTGGTATACAGAAGATAGCCCTATTTGGTAAAAGACCCAAATCCATATTATGGCAAGAACAGCTCAAATAAGAAAAGAGAAACGACAGTACATCATTATTTTAAGAAATGAAGTTCAGTCAATCCAGAAAATGTCAATAACTTTTTTGGGAATGAGGTGCTCTCCCTCTACTGTGTGTGCATCTTGCTAGCCATCACTTAAATGGCGAGGGGCTGAAACTCATTGGCTGGAACTCAAATTGCAAGGGAGCTAGCCCACATCGGTGAAAATGCAGGATAAAATGTCACATTCAAACAAGGGATTTTGTGGCTAATTGCTTATGCATGTATGAAGTCCACATTGACACATCCAGCCCTAGGCATGAGGTTTAAAGAAAAAACGTCCTAGTCGCCAAAGTTCAGGAACGTGTTTTTAACCCTTTACACTTGTGGGAATTGGCCTATATGGATAGGGCTRAATTGAAATGTTTACTACATTAGAAATATGAAAATAATGGTAGTAATAGAAAGCGAACAGTTTGGAGATTATGGGAAAATTATTAGCACAAAGTTGAGGTCACAACAGCTCAAGACTGAATCCAAACATTACACTTGATTTTATGTGCATTTTACATTTACGGTACTTCGTGCCGCATTTGTTGATAACAAAATCTGAAAATAATCGGAATACATTCAGTGACATAAGAATATTCCTGGAAAACGCTTGGTAGGTGCACCATAAAACAAAATTATCAAGGGTTTGTGTGAGAGGACTAACTGGTGTCTCAAAGTGGCCACACGCCTCTCCAAATTGTGCTCAGTTCCTAAGTAATTTCCATGCACTTCAATAATACTGACCAAAACTATAAATTCAACATATAAACTGTTGGTCCCATGTTTCATGAGATATAATAAAAGAGCCCAGAAATGTTCCATACGCACAAAAAGCTTATTTCTCTCAAATGCTGTGCACAAATTTGTTTACATCCCTGTTAGTGAGCATTACTCAATTGCCAAGATAATCCATCCACCTGACAGGTATGGCATATCAAGAAGCTGATTAAACGGCACGATCATTACACAGGTACACCTTGTGCTGGGGACAATAAAAGGCCACTAAAATGTGCAGTTGTCACAACAATGTCAGAGATGTTTCAAGTTGAGGGAGCGTGCAGTTGGCATGCTTGACTGCAAGAATGTCCACCAGAGCAATTCTCTGGCAACAGTACGTTMATTTCTCTATTATAAGCCACCTCCAATGTTGTTTTAGAGAATTTGTCAGTACGTCCAACCGGCCTCACAACCACAGACCATGTGTAACCACACCACCCCAGGACATCCACATCCGRCTTCTTCACCTGTGGGATTGTCTGAGACCAGCCACCGGACAGCTGTAAAACATTTTGACCAATCAATGCAAATGTTCTTCACAATAGACAAACATAGGCTCATTCCGTTAAAACAACCCAGGGTATGATGCCATGTCCAATTGTGCAACAAACATAGTGATTAWACTATGACACGGTATATGGCATGAGTTTTGTGATATGGAAATGTGAAGTGCACATTTGGACRGGTGTTTGGCTTGCTTGTATGATATCAAAGCTGTATTATTTAAAATCCTCAATGTCTCATCTTCCAGAATACATAGAGTCCTCTTAAATTTACAGCATTTCCCTCACTCAGACAAAAAAAAAATTGATGGGGGTAACTTCTTGTCGAGTAAGGTGCTCAAGTTCAGAACGGCTGTCAGTCAAAACCAACACAGCACTATGAATCGCAGAGTCTGAGCTGTGACGTCATTTATGGCATGTTACTGTACAGTCACTGCGTTCCAATTTAGGCACTTATTAGTGTCCAAATCTGCCATTTTCAACCCTTATACAGGTAAAAGTTTTATAGGGTAAAATATAATAATAATCTACTTCACTAGTTAAAAGATCATATTTGGCCAACCCCATGCTTTAGCCTATTTAGTTATTTATTTATAGCCACTGTGCTGCATTAGTTGGGCTACAGGTGATAATGCTTATTGGTAATAGCATACCTAATAATATACCCCCCCACACACACACACAAATATGGTCCCAAAAAAATGTACTTGTATTTTTCCATATATAGACACAACCTATGCGTTTTAATAAAATCAACTATATGCTTGTCCGCTGCTGTTTGATGAAATAAAACCAATGACTCAAGAGGAAGCCAAAGATCTAGATAGCTAGAAGAAAAAAACCTTAACCTGACCCAACTATTCTCCTCCCGCTCCTGCTGGCTTTCGCAGATTCTGCCATTACTCTCCTGAAGATGCCGGTAATATAGGCTACACGAGGAGTCGGCAACCTTTCTCATGTGGAATGCCAATTACTCTTACCATTTCTACCGATCTGCATGCCAGTTAACAGTTTTCATATGCACATTTTCGTAGAACAGTTTAGATAAATTTATAAATGTCTTCGTATCTCAATCATTGTCATGTGGTTAATCAATTCTATCCAAATCTAAATGCAAATAATACAAACCTAAAAAGTAACTTTTTTGCCCAAGGGATAAGAGTTCATCGGGTAGACCTATTTTATGATGTTTCCACTGGATCAGAGCATTACATTTTTTTCCCTTTCACGCTGCATGGTTATCGAAAGAGAGAGCAGGAAAGATTTTTCAAATAGGCTATTCTGAGGAACTATTGTTATTCTCAATGGACGTAAAAACACTTCATTTACTGGCCATTAGCRGTGGCGAGTTAAGACAATCAGATCCCTAAATGGGCACAATTATAGGCCTACATTTGTACACAGGTCAGGTATCCTTGGCCAACTTCTATGCGTAATCAGGTGTGAGTCCTTACTCAACATTGACAGGAGCGCTCCAAACAARAGGCAATAAATAAATGGACAACTCGTAAATGGAATGAAATAGACCAAAACATGTTTCTCACAAGTGTAGAATAGCTTGTGCGCGCTGCAAACAACGAGACCACTCCAACAATGAGAATGGTAAAATACAAAAAATATAGTGAATGCATTAACAGAAATTAYCGAGAATTAACAGTAAATGCACTACTGGTGTGCCATCCCCACGGCCTTCGGAATGCATTAGTCCTCTGATCAGACGGGTGTCTCGTGTGCCATAAAAAATATATTTTTAGACTGCTCGACTAAAAAACATCTTGGTCGACCAACAGCCTATTGACAAAACAATCGACTAAATTGTGGCCGCCAAAAATACATTACAAAAAATAAATAATTGTATACATTTTTACCCCCTTTTTTTAACCCCGTATCCAATTGGTAGTTACAGTCTTGTCAGTGTGCACTGCGCCAGGCCAGCCATAAGAGTCACTAGTGCGCGATGGGATAAGGACATCCCTGCCGGCCAAACACTCCCCTAACCCGGACGACGCTGGGCCAATTGTGCGCTGCCCCATAGGTCTCCCGGTTTGCGGCCGGCTGCGACTGGGACTTGAMCCCAGAATCTCTAGTGGCACTCGGAAGGCCCACTTTTTTAATGTATTTTTTTTAAATTATAAACCTTCGGAATGGTAAAACATTTTCAGTGTAAACTTAAAAATGACTAAATTCATATATAAAGTATATAGAAAAGATAATGGAACAATATATTTTTAAATAAGATCTTTGAGGAAAAAAACAAAAAATAGACGGTCAAGGATAATCAAGAAATCCTAAAAAAACATGACATGGGGGCCCCCATTGATTTAGTTATAATGTTTGAGTCACTCAGACAGCATAAGAACACAGCATATGCCATGGCAAAATGTGTAGAATTGCAGGAAACCAGCTTTAAACTATAAAGTGTACTCATCACCATGGCAAAATGTGTAGAATTGTGTAAAATCCCCCCTCCCCCAACTTTGCCACCGCTGCTGAAAGAAATCCTAGGGGAAACACTGCAGTGCTATGTTGTTCATTGCTCATGCGTCATAATGTTTACTTTACAAAGAGGAAGTTGATAGCAGCTGATGTTTGGTGGTGACATTGAAACTCCTGAGACAAATGAATGTTGCGTTAAAACTAAGACAGCAGACAGGCTTACAAATGGGCCTAGAGATATAAAAATATTTACGAGTGTACGCCTTAAAACCAGAAACTTGATGAGTTCCTGGAACATTCTATGAACATTCCACTGTCAGTCAGGTGACTTAAAATAATTGGAAACAGGTTGCTGTATCATTACTCAAATGTGCTATATATATTGCATAGTTACTAAGCTTATTGTATCATCATTGCATCCAGTATCTGTTACCAGCTGCCATGCCTCTATTCTAACCACTACTCCCTCTATTCTTTCTTTTTCTAAACCCACTACTCCCCTCTATTTCTAACCACTACTCCCTCTATTCTAACCACTACTCCCTCTATTCTAACCACTACTCCCTCTATTCTAACCACTACTCCCTCTATTCTAACCACTACTCCCTCTATGTGTCAATAAAGAGTAATGACAGTGACAAGCAGAGACTGCCACAGCCTGACACCACATGTCACCAGACCCTGCCTACTGCTAGTTGTGGAATTGTTAGGTTAGATTACTTGTTGGTTATTACTGCATTGTCGGAACTAGAAGCACAAGCATTTCGCTACACTCGCATTAACATCTGCTAACCATGTGTATGTGACTAATAAAATTTGATTTGATTTGATTTGCTAGCATTGACTGGAAAGCTGGCTGACAGCAGTGTGGGTCTGTGTGAATGAGACTATGAAAGTGAACGGAGCTAGAGGGCAGTTCTCGTTACCGCCAACTCTCTTCTGTCAAACTGGCCATTATTATAGSACAGTATGAATTCCCAAATTCTGTCTTCAGTTTAGTTTTTTGCCCTAACACTACACAGCAGATTCAAATTATAAAAGATTGATGATTTGTTGATTATTTGAGTAGTTCAGTCAGCTGTGTAGGGCTAGGTCAAAAAACTAAATGTGCACCCCTTGACGTCCCGAGTACGGGAAACCCTGGAAGACTGTGCAGTCAAAGCAGAGCCATGTATACATTATATGACTCTGATACAAAGTGCAGCAGACATAAAGGAGCAGGCTTGATGGTTAGAATCATAAATGAGATTCGGACGAGAGCCAATTAATGTATGATGTAGGCCTAGCCTGGATCCAATTGAATTGTTCTGTTTCAATCTGATTGGATGTAGGCTAACAGAGATGAGCTATTCCACAAAAATTCCCTTCACCCCCATCCTTCGCAAATGTACATGTACAACCGCCAATGCTGATTTAAGGCCTGCCTAGCTGGCTTGATGATGTGTGACCCAACACTGTAYTTGACCAACCAATGAAATGTTTCATCCCAGATTCCCCACATACTTGACCTTCCAAGGCATTGATCTCAGAAATATTTTGGATGCTTTTGTCTCCATAAAAAAAACATGTAAGTATCCAGGGACAATAGAGTGCTGGCAGGGCGGTAATTAGAGTGAGTGGGAAATACAACAGGTCTGGCTGGTAATACACGTTTAGCCAGTYTCTCTTTTGGGAAAAACAACAATCACAGACTCCATCACACAGCAAGAAGTGTCATGGCAACACCTGTGTGTGACAAATGATTTCCATCTCTGAATACAATTACTAGGTCCACTATTCACTGACTATAAATAACTAGCTACACCCCAAATAGTCGCATAATCATGTCATGAACATTAAGTATCTCTAATTGTTGTAAACTCTCACCTATCTATGTCAAAGATAAGAAAACAAATCCGAGATTACATCCAATGTGAGCCTCACATAATAATAATGTCACAGGATGTTGTCAAAGTTTGCTTTACATCAATTATTGTAATAGTGTAATTTGAGCTGTGACAACAATAACTCACCAGGTTCAGTACAGTACGGCTATATGAGGACACGTGATGAGTATCAAACATCCAGCTAGCATCATCAAAAACATCAGCATACTGGTTAAAAAGTTACCATTTAGCTAGCGAACTAGTAAATTCAATGTAGCTTAGTCATGTTTCAGAACCTGTAGCTAGCTACCAAGCCATAAACAATGGAAGAAACTTCATTTACTAAAAATAGATTCATATTGGGAACGTGCATGCTAACTAATACTGGCCAACATTAAGTAGTTAGGTAAGTTAGCAACAGCAAACTAACTACATTTCTGGACAGTTTCACTTGTCTGTCAAGTTAACGTTAACTAGCGAGCTAACTTAGCTAAAAAGCTAACTGTCTGGCTAATAAAGCCTAGCCCAAGTTCCTAACGAGTCAAATAACGAAGTGCTTTATTACGATACAACTCACACAAACCCTAACCRTCTACTTACCCTTTGTAATAAGCTTTTACCCGGACTTGGTGAGGGTTTTCGCCGGGGTGAGACATGGTGCTGTCCCGCAACGTCGGCATCATAAGCCCTCGGAATCGGAACTCCGCACGCCGAAGATGATTTCCTTCTGGCTGCGACAAACTTAGCTGTGTACCACGCCCAAAACAATAACCTCTGTAACTTGCCTCGATAGATAAAACAATTAGATAGCTGACTAGCTATGGAAACGAACAATTTGAGTCTTCTTAATTTTACAAAATCCAGACAAAGTAGTGTACAACTTCAGGAGTCCGCCAAACAACACTCCCTACTGCAAAAAGGCCTCACGACGGACGAATCCATTGGCGGAATGTAGGAGGGACCAAAAAATATTTGAATCAACAAACTAAACAAGAAGATACTGTCTGATCATAGATAATATTCGGTAAATGGAACATATTTAAGGCGAATCATAGGAATATCAAATATTGTAATGATAGACAAGGAGTAAATGTTACTTTTAACACAGTTCTGTAAATGTGAATGTGTTCATGATTCCTATTGTACCAAATGAAATGCAAGGGCGTTTGTGTTGTCCATGGGAACATTTGTATATGGCCATTTATACATATAATATATTTTCTATGAAAATATAATGTGGTAGTTGGAAATTTAGTTATTGAACTGAAATTCATATTTTTTACAAATGGATCGCTTAGGCTGCCTTTCTCATACAAAACTACTTTACAGTCATAGAGTGACTACCGACAAGTAGCACTCATGTCTGTAGCCATGAAGTGCTTTGAAGGCTGGTCATGGCTCACATCAACACCATAATCCCAGAAACCCTAGACCCACTCCAATTGTCATACCGCCCCAACAGATCCACAGATRATGCAATCTCTATTGCACTCCACACTGCCCTTTCCCACCTGGACAAAAGGTACACCTATGTGAGAATGCTATTTATTGACTACAGATCAGTTTTCAACACAATAGTGCCCTCAAAGCTCATCAATAAGCTAAGGACCGCCACGCTGATCCTCAACACAGGGGCCCCTCAGGGGTGCGTGCTTAGTCCCCTCATGTACTCCCTGTTCACTCATGACTGCACGGCCAGGCACGACMCCAACACCATCATTATGTTTGCCGATGAGTGGTAGGTCTGATCACCGACAATGACGAGACAGTCTATAGGGAGGAGGTCAGAGACATGGCCGTGTGGTGCCAGGACAACAACGTGATCAAGACAAAGGAGATGATTATGGACTACAGGAAAAAGAGGACCGAGCACGCCCCCGTTCTCATCGACGGGGCTGCAGTGGAGCAGGTTGAGAGCTTYAAGTTCCCTGGTGTTCACATCACCAACAAACTAACATGGTCCAAGCACACCAAGACAGTCGTGAAGAGGGCACGACAAAACCTATTCCCCCTCAGGAGACTGAAAAGATTTGGCATGGRTCCTCAGATCCTCAAAAGGTTCTACAGCTGCATCATCGAGAGCATCMTGAGTGGTTGCATCACTGCCTGGTATGGCAACTGCTCGGCCTCCGACCGCRAGACACTACAGAGGGTAGTACGAACGGCCCAGTACATCACTGGGGACAAGCTTTCTGCCATCCAGGATGTCTATATCAGAGGAAGGTTCTAAAAATTCAAAGACTCCAGCCACCCTAGTCATCGACTGTTCTCTCTGCTATCACACGGCAAGCAGTATTGGAGCGCCAAGTTTAGGTCCAAGAGGCTTCTAAACAGCTTCTAACCCCAAGCTATAAGACTCCTGAACACCTAATCAAATGGCTACCCAGGCTATTTGCGTTGCCCCCCCCTCTTTTACACCACTGCTACTCTGTTGTTATCATCTATGCATAGTCACTTTAATAACTCTACCTATATGTACATATTACCTCAACTAACCAGTGCCCCCGCACATTGACTCTGTGCCGGTACCACCCTGTATATAGTCTCGCTATTGTTATTTTACTGCTGCTCTTTAATTACTTGTTACTTTTATTTTTATTCTTATCCATATTTTTTWAAACTGCATTGTTGGTTAGGGGCTCGTAAGTAAGCATTTCACTGTAAGGGCTACACCTGTTTTATTCGGTGCATGTAACTAATAACCTTTGATTTGACTTGATTTGAGAAACAACACATGAGCATGACACATACCAGCATTTCTCTGTCTGATCAACATAGCCTAATCATGATTTATGTATTGTAATTATATATGTAAAAACAACACATTTGCCCCGATCTGCACCTATCCAGKGTCTGTGACAATAAAACACACACACACACACATATATATACATAAATAAATATATATATATATATATGCTGAGGACTGAGGAAAAGCTGGGGTCTCTTTTCCCGAGTCGTGTGCCCCCTAGTGGTGATAGTGTTACAGTAGATACTGCCAGTAAAATAATTACTATGTAGATATGGGACCCCAGACTCCACAATGCTACCTTTATAATGCGTTTCGTGACACAGCCTGAACTTGACTTGAAATTTGTTGTTTGTTGCATGCTGGAGTAAAACCTTGACTGAGTCTCCAAAATGAGAAATGAGCTTTATAAAAATCCCCCTTGCTCTACTGTATAAGGTCCTCCCGCGCTGCAAGTGGTGCTGTGTCAGGGTTTTCATTCCGTCCGGCCCGTTTGTTTTTCTCTCCATTTTAGCATTACAGGCTTGACGCATTAGAACATGACTGGGATTGTGACAGTCTGAACCGGTGGGTTTTCGTTCGGTCACTTCGCCATGGGTCAGGTCTAATAACAAATCCAGCCAGGTAACGCTAATGATAGGTGAACGATTGTGCATGGYGCATATATAAGGCTCTTATCGGTGGCCATAGAATTGGCCGAGGAAATAGAGGATGATGCCCAAACATAATATAATTATTATACGATTTTGTTTTAGTATAATGAATAAATAAATGATCGTATAGCTAGGTTACTGCAGCCTATAGTTGCCAGCACTGCACATCCATCGAGAAAAGGCSAAAAGGGGTGACTGTAGCCCAATGCATGAATTGCCCAATTAGATGCATTCCGCACACGATAACGACAATTGTTCATAGATTTTWAATTGCATAACGGATTTGATGCATTGCTATTGCTGAATGAAAATGTGTGTACATTTAACCAGTCTGCTTTTTGTCAGTGCATGGTTGTGGCTATAGGGTTTGGAATATTTTCTCGGTTGAGCATTAGGGGGGTGTCGCACTAAAACTACATACATGTTTAAACATGAATTGGTTTAGCACCAGGAATTGGAACAGAATCAATATCAGCAATCTATTATGTCTCAAATTGTCCTTTTTTACCAAAATGTTATCAGCAAATTAAAGTAGGCACTACTTTATTTACACAAATTAGGCTACATGTAAAAAATGTGGACAAAATAGCCTATTTCAAACTAGGCCACTATTTTTGGTAGGTTTGTGTAATTTTCTTTCAATTTCATTCAACAATTCAAATACTGGATAAATGTAGTTTGATATAGCCTGTTTTTCAGATTCTTCCAGTATTTTTATGTGTAGGGCATATAAACCTGACGAGTAGGCTATACTAATCAACATGACATCCAAGCGCAGAGGCTTTATCAAAATACATTTCTGATCTATTTATTTTAGGCTATAGGCTATTGAATTTCGATAATTTCATACATGGAAAAACTTGGAAAATGTCGTGGTCATATGGGGAGAAATTCAAAAACAGAAATGCCCTTTCATTATGACAAAGAAATTAACAAAACTGAATTGATTTCGTTGAAAACGCAGCAAATCAAATGAAAAAAACCTAACGAACAACTGCTTGATTAGAACTTTAATATGAATAGGCCGACATAAGTTCGACCTGATTTTAGTACAATTCCTTGTTTAGGCGTACAAGCCCCGGTTTCTGATTTGCTATTTCCTACTGACCATTACCTTTCAATAAATGTAATAGGTCAGTTGAAATGTTAAGTAGTCCTAAACACATGCAATTAATACAGCTCGAGACTTCTTAAACACATTTTATTCAAATATATTACACTTTTGCTAAGAATGCTTTATGACTAAGACAAATAGCCTACTCTAGTGACCAGGATCCAGGGACATAGCTTGAGGGGCCTTCATATCTATAGATCTTTAATTAAAGGATTTTTTTTTTGTGACGCCGTTGGCCCAAATGTCCCGTTTGTGATTTTAAGGCCTATAAATGTAAATATAATATTTTTCTTCGATTTAAGGTTGTAAGAAATAAGGAGAATGTGCACACAGAGCATGGAAAGTTCACTTCAATCAACCTCTAGATTTATAGCCGCGCGAGAAGCGCTCTCTTGGTCCGGTCAAGCAATACCCATCACATCCGTTCGAGCCAGTGCTATAGGCCCCGTTTCTCAAGTGTGTTCAAACGCACCCAGCACTAAATTGTCATTGACATTGTTATAGATAGGCATATGCATCTATAATTAGATGTATTTTATGATGGGACAATTTATCAGCAAMATTTTGTCCCAACAAATATTCTCTTAGGGATGTAGGTGGGATTTATTTTTTACTGAACAATTTAGGGCACCAGATATAAATGTTATTTTCCCAAAAATACATCCAGCATCCCATATGTCAAATCAAATATGTACAAATATGTTTAGGCTACAGACTTTGAGAGAGGTGTTTTCTGTGTGTTCTTTCCAGTTGGCCCAGTGATACAGACAGTAGCTTAGTTTAACCAGCAGCATGATGGACAGGCAGAGCCCTGAAAAGACAGAGGGAGGAGGAGAGAGTGAGACCAATGGGACTGCTGCTACTGTCACTGTCACCTCTAACACCAAAGCTGTTACAACGGTTGCCAACAACAACGTCGCCGCTTCAGTGGTCATCGCCATGACGACAACAGACAGCACCACGCCCACAAGCAGTCAGGCCCCACCCACTTCTCTTGGCACCGCCCCTACAGAGAGCCAGGCGGTTCAGGTGAGAGAGGGGACAGGGAGGGCGCCAGAGGGGACAGTGTCAATGTGTGTGTTGAACTTCAAATAATGAAGCCACTAGTCTGCGTTTCAGTTTTAGCTAACATTTCATTACTTGCCACTCCTGTCATTTGTCAAAGAGACTGGAACTTCCGGCAATCTCAAAGTTCAATATGCAGCTGGATTTACTACAGTTGCTGATTGGTAGTTGAAAACAACACAAATATTTTCCATTACAACATTATGTGCTTGCAAATTTGGTGCAATAAGAACGACAAACAACAACACCCTTATGACCTGCTGCGATCATTCTCTCGTGAGAAGGCAGTGTCAATGAAGATCRTGTTGTTCAAAGCGTCTAGAGGACTCCATAATGAGAGAGAGAAATAATGATATGGGAAATATTAGCCTACAAGATTCAATCGAGCCAAGTTTGCTTCAGTTGCATCCCATTAATGAGAGGAAAGAAATGCAAACCTGCCACCTCTCGTCGTTCCTCGCACATATGCTGATCATCATGACTTGCTTAGGCCTACGTTTGTAAAATGTTGTAATGCTCATTTCAGTTCTATTATTTGTCCCTCCTCTCTTATTAAGAGATGGAGTCCAGACAGGCTACTTTAGGAAAAACAARCAAACCCTAAAAGGACCTACACAGCAAATTGACCAGTGTTGAWTTTTTTGGTATAACATTTCTAGTGTTGATTCAGGAGTTAAATTCACGCTGTAAGAGKGAAATTAACACCCAGTGGTCTAAAATAACCCCCTAGTGTTGGTGTTAATAACCAGAGTTATTGTTTTACACTTTGGAGAGTAAAACAGCCCAACAAAACCACCTGACATTATCATATTTCCCAGAATGCACTACTGCAAGTAGATTTTGTAATGATTGTTTATAATATCTGTGTTTTTGCATGTACATTGATTGATTAATCATATGCTACACTAAGACAAATAACATATATTTTTCTAAACTAATCAAATCAGTTAGTTAGAGTAACAGTTAGCACCTGTTACTGAAATGGTTTTTCCAGGTTAAATGGTTTAGGTAGTCTTCTTATCAACTTTCCTAACCCTGACAGTCATTCTGAATGCAGGCAGCGGGTGAATAAAAATTCTAACTTTTGGATATCCTAATGATGTCTCATATTGAACTGCATATTAAACRTTGAGATTGCTGAAAGGCCAGTCAATTTGGCAAATGACAGGACTGGCAAGGAGTAGAATGTTAGCTAAAAAGACACATCACTTTGCAATCCAACATAGTTTGACTTTCAGGCCTGATGTGGCCTGTAAACCCGGAGTTTCCTAACACCACTGGGTTATGGTAAAACTAGGCCATCAAAGTAAGGCCTTATGATACACAGTATGTAAGGTATTGTCATTGTTGAATTTGAATGATAGCCTTCACCTTGGTACTCACTTGGTGAAAGTCACAAGCCTGTATTTGGAAATAATTCAATAACCATGTCTCTCTCAGAAAATATTACAGTCATGGATGGTAACTCTAAAATTCCCTTGAAAAGAAAAGGCAAATTAGGCTTTACACCATCGTTTTTAAACAACACCCARAATGATTTACTGTATCACTACAGGTGTTAATTTCTTACACTGAGAAAAGTTTAACAGCGTCAGCACTAAGGTATTGTGCATAGATGATTACGGGTCTCATCCCGTGTTGGATCAGTGTGCGCTTGTGTTTTCGGGTCTCGTCCCRTGTATTTATTTGAGGTACTCCTCGCTCTTTTGTTTGGGTTTCAACCCTGTGTTTCAACCCAATACGTGTTTGTTTGGTCGGTCTTCGTCCCCTTTGCCTTTACATGGCACGCTGTAATTTGGATAAAGAAAAATATATATATATTACGCATTCCTGCGCCTGTCTCCCGATCCATTATACCAGCGTGACACTGTAGGTGTTGCGTATTACTCTACAGTAGAGATATGCAAACATCACAATCAAGTTCATGTGATCACTTTAAGAGTTGAATGGGGAACACGGCAACAGAGTTAAATCTTCAACACTTTCAAAAGTGTTATTTTAGTAGGCCTACAGTGGGACGCATATGTTCACGGAAAATAGCGTACATTTTACACTTTGAGTTAAATGGGGAACACCACAACAGAGTTAAATCTTTAACACTTTCAAAGGTGTTATTTTTAAACCGGTACAGTGGGACTCAAATGTTTACTGAAAATTGTGAACATTTGACACTTTCCAAGTTAAATGTACACCATTGATTTTGCTGTGCATCAATCAAAGCCACCAGTGCACCTCAGACACACACTAACATTTCTACTTTCTTAAAAACGTATTCAAAACCAAGGCTCACCTTCAAATCTTGGCTATAGTCCATCGGAAAGTAGGCCTAGGCTACATTATAGCATAATGCTAAAATAATGTAGCCTATCAAATKAATTTACAAGGAATGCTTGAAGGGGGGCGAGAGAGAGAGCTATAGTATTACTAGACACTTTGGTTATGTCATTGTTATCCCAGATTCGACTTTATTACAGAGAAAAAAWKTTTTTTTTGTTTTTCCAAACTGTCCCCTGTAATTCTTTTTTTAATTCAGATGAGTCGATGACGGAAGCCTGGTGGATATTTAATCATGTCTAGACGATAAAAGGCTACAGTGATCACTCGTGTTTGGCTGCCAAATGTATAAAGTAGGTGTCCCCATAGGTCTTATATATATAAATTGAGGAAATGTAATTGATCATAATCATTATTTTAGCRATCCACGTTAGAGGTCCCTCCTAATGAAAAGGCCCCCCATCCTGCAGATGTGAGCTGCTGGGCTCCAACGCTGAACAGCGCAGTTGGTCACTAACGTCATGGATAAGAAAGTGAACTCGCCATTTCCAAAAAGGAGCTCAGTGGGAAATTGGGGATTCCCTGCTTTGTCAAATCAAATCAAATTATATTTGTCACATGCCTTGAATACAACAGTGAAATGCTTACTTACAAGCCCTTAACCAGCAATGCCGTTTAAAAAAACAAACAGAAAAAAATAAGAATAAGAAATAAAAGTAACAAACAAGAGCAGCAGTAAAATAACAATAGCGAGGCTATATAGAAGGGGTACCGGTGCAGAGTCAATGTACTGGGGCACCGGTGAGTCGAAGTAATTGAGATAATTTGTACATGAAGGTAGGTTTATTAAAATAGATAATAGATAGATAATAGATAATAACAGAGTGTAAAAGGGTAGCCATTTGATTAGACATTCAGGAGTCTTATGGCTTGGGGGTAGAAGCTGTTTAGAAGCCTCTTGGACCTGGACTTGGCGCTCCGGAAATTTTTAGGGCCTTCTTCTGACACCGCCTGGTATAGGGTCCTGGATGGCAGGAGGCTTGGCCCCAGTGATGTACTGGGCCGTTGTGATCTGTTGCCTACGTCAACAGCACTAGGGTTTMATTAAATAGGCCAAGGCACTATACTTTCTAATTGCACATTTAAAGAAACGGACGCATTTGGCGATGTTCAAAATCAAATCAAATTGTATTTGTCACAAATGCTGAATACAATGACTTTTCCGTGAAATGCTTGCTTACGAGCCCTTCCCAACGATGAGGAGTAAAAAAAAACACATGATAAATAGTAATGAAAGAGGAATAAAAAACAAGAATGAAGATGTATACAGGGAGTACCAGTACCAGATCAATGTGCAGGGGTACAAGGTATTTGTGGTAGATRTGTACAGGTGATGTCGGAAGGTTACATACACTTAGGCAGGAGTCATTAAAACTCGTTTTTCAACCACAATTTTTTTTTTTTGTTGAACAAGCAGTAGTTTTGGCAAGTCGGTTAGGACATCTACTGTGTGCATGGCACAAGTAATTTTTCCAACAATTGTTTACAGACAGATTATTTCACTTATAATTCACAGTATCACAATTCCAGTGGGTCAAACGTTTACATACACAAAGTTGACTGTGCCTTTAAACAGCTTGGAAAATTCCAGAAAATGATGCCATGGCTTTAGAAGCTTCTGATAGGCTAATTGACATAATTTTAGTCAATTGGAGGTGTACCTGTGGATGTATTTCAAGGCCTACCTTCAAACTCAGTGCATCTTTGCTTGACATAATGGGAAAATCAAAAGAAATCAGCCAAGACCTCAGAAAAAAAAAAGTAGACCTCCACAAGTCTGGTTCGTCCTTGGGAGCAATTTCCAAACGCCTGAAGGTATCACGTTCATCTGTACAAACAATAGTACACAAGTATAAACACCATGGGACCACACAGCCGTCATACCGCTCAGGAAGGAGATGCGTTCTGTCTCCTAGAGATGAACATACTTTGTTGCGAAAAGTGCATATCAGAACCCAGAACATCAGCAAAGGACCTTGTGCAGATGCTGGAGGAAACAGGTACAAAAGTATCTATATCCACAGTAAAACGAGTCCTATATCAACATAACTTGAAAGGTTAACCTTCTTCCGCTCAGCAAGGAAGAAGCCACACTTCTTGTTGTGGGTGTGCTTTGCTGCAGGAGGGACTGGTGCACTTCACAAAATAGGGGCAGGAAATGTATGTGGATATATTGAAGCAACATCTCAAGACATCAGTCAGGAAGTTAAAGCTTGGTCGCAAATGGGTCTTCCAAATGGACAATGACCCAAAGCATACTTCCAAAGTTGTGGCAAAATGGCTTAAGGACAACAAAGTCAAGGTATTGGAGTGGCCATCACAAAGCCCTGACCTCAATCCTATAGAAACTTTGTGGGCAGAACTGAAAAAGCATGTGCGAGCAAGGAGGCCTACAAAACCTGGGACTCAGTTACACAGCTCTTTCAGGAGGAGTGGGACAAACGATATGTGGGAAGCTTGTGGAAGGCTACCCAAACGTTTGAGCCAAGTTAAACAATTAAAGGCAATGCTACCAAATACTAATTGAGTGTATGTAAACTTCTGCCCACTGGGAATGCGATGAAAGAAATAAAAGCTGAAATAAATCATTCTCTCTACTATTATTCTGACATTTCACATTCTTAAATAAAGAGGTGATCCTAACTGACCTAAAACAGGGAAACAGTTCATTTGACCTATCAGTCTATTTGCATAAACATTAGATGATACCTGTGAAGGTTATCGAATCAGGATCCAATCCTCTGATCTCCTACAAGCTCATTAATGATATTTGGCAAATGACGGAGGAGTGGCAAGGAGTGGAATAAAATGTAGCTATGAAGCCATATCTGTATGTAAAGCAAAGGCTAGTTTTCTAAGCATAATCCAGCTAGCACATACTGTAATGTTCTGAGAACCATATGTTTCTTAGAGCATGGTGAGAGTGGTTGTCCTATGGTTATTTTGCATACAAAAAATTCCCACAAAGGTCTGGGAATGGTGCAGGATACCCAGCTGCACAATAACGTTCTGAGAACCATACAGTGGGGCAAAAAAGTATTAGTCAGCCACCAATTGTGCAAGTTCTCACCACTTAAAAAGATGAGAGAGGCCTGTAATTTTCATCAATAGGTACACATTCAACTATAGACAGACAAATGAGAAAGAAAAATCCAGAAAATCACATTGTAGGATTTTTAATGAATTTATTTGCAATTATGTGGGAAAATAAGTATTGGTCACCTACAAAACAAGCAAGATTTCTGGCTTTCACAGACCTGTAACTTCTTCTTTAAGAGGCTCCTCTGTCCTCCACTCGTTACCTAGTATTATGGCACCTCTTTGAACTTGTTATCAGTATAAAAAGACACCTGTCCACAACCTCAAAACAGTCACACTCCAAACTCCACTAATGGCAAGACACAAAGAGCTGTCAAAGGACACCAGAAACAAAATTGTAGACCTGCACTCAGGCTGGGAAGACTGAATCTGCAATAGGTAAGCAGCTTGGTTTGAAGAAATCAAAACTGTGGGAGCATTATTAGGAAATGGAAGGACATACAAGACCACTGATAATCTCCCTCGATCTGGGGCTCCACGCAAGATCTCACCCCGTGGGCGTCAAAATGATCACAAGACGGTGAGCAAAAATCCCAGAACACACATGGGGGACCCTAGTGAATGACCTGCAGAGAGCTGGGACCAAAGTAACAAAGGCCTACTATCAGTACACACTGACGCCGCCAGGGACTCAAATCCTGCAGTGCCGAGAGACGTGTCCCCCTGCTTAAGCCAGTACATGTCCAGGCCCGTCTGAAGTTTGCTAGAGAGGCATTTGGATGATCCAGAAGAAGATTGGGAATGTCATATGGTCAGAATGAAACCAAAATATGAACTTTTTGGTAAAAAACTCAACTCGTCGTGTTTGGAGGACAAAGAATGCTGAGTTGCATCCAAAGAACACCATACCTACTGTGAAGCATGGGGTGGAAACATCATGCTTTGGGGCTGTTTTTCTGCAAAGGGACCAGGACGACTGATCCGTGTAAAGGAAAGAATGAATGGGGCCATGTATCGTGAGATTTTGAGTGAAACCTCCTTCCATCAGCAAGGGCATTGAAGATGAAATGTGCTGGTCTTTTCAGCATGACAATGATCCCAAACACACCGCCCGGGCAACGAAAGAGTGGCTTCGAAGAAGCATTTTAAATTTGACATTACATTTAAGTCATTTAGCAAGACGGACCTCCTTATTCCAGAGCGAACTTACAAATTGGTGGCATCACCTTATGATATCTCAGGGTCGGGAAACAACCACCTTTACCAATAGTGCATTCTAACTCTTTAAGGGGGGGGGGGGGTTGAAAGGATTACTTTATCCTATCCTAGGTATTCCTTAAAGAGTGGGGTTCAGGTTTCTCCGGAAGGTGTGATTGACTCCGTGACCTGGGCGTCGTGAGGGAGTTTGTTCCACATTGGGGTGCCAGAGCAGCGAACAGTATTTGACTGGGCTGAGCGGAGAACTGTACTTCCTCAGAGGTAGGGAGGCGAGGCAGGCCAGAGGTGGATGAACGCAGTGCCCTTGTTTGGGTGTAGGGCCTGATCAGAAGCCTGAAGGACGGAGGTTGCCGTTCCCCTCTCAGCTCCGTAGGCAAGCACCATGGTCTTGTAGCGGATGCGAGCTTCAACTGGAAGCCAGTGGAGAGAGCGAGGAGGAGCGGGGGAAGGGTGACGTTGAGAGAACTTGGGAAAGTTGAACACCAGACGGGCTGCGGCGTTCTGGGATGACGTTGTAGGGGTTTAATGCACAGGCAGGGAGCCCAGCCAACAAGGTCCTGGAGTGGGCGCTAAGCCAGTCTCCAGGATCTCAACCCCATAGAAAATCTTGGAGGGAGTTGAAAGTCCGTGTTGATCCACCCAAGCCAACGAGCCCAGAAACCATCACTGCTCTCAGAGAGATCTGCATGGAGGAATAGGCCAAATACCGAGGCAACAGTTATTGAAAACCTTGTGAAAGACTTACAGAAGACGTTTGCACCTACTGTCATTGCCAACAAAGGGTGAATAGTGAGAGCGAAAAAGTATTGAGATAAACTTTTGTTATTGACCAAATACTTATTTTCCACCATAATTTGCAAATAAATTCATTAAAAATCCTACAATGTGATTTTCTGGATTTTTTTTCTCATTTTGTCTGTCATAGTTGAAGTGTACCTATGATGAAAATTACAGGCCTCTCTCATCTTYTTAAGTGGGAGAACTTGCACAATTGGTGGCTGACTAAATACTTTTTTGCCCCACTGTATGTTTCTTAGGTGGGAATTGCAGTACTTCAGCATAACGTTTCCTTCAGGTTTCCTCATGGTTCTATTTCAAGTCATGTTCTCAGAACGTTCAGAGAATGTTAAGAAACAACGTTCTTCTGTGGGAATTTCAGTACTTTAGCCTAATGCTTTCTACAGGTTTCTTCATGGTTCTATTTCAAGTCATGTTCTCAAAACATTAAGAAAACGTTCCATTAAAACCAACAAGAAAACATTCATGTTCAAAGAACGTTCTAATGTTTTAAAAGCATAAACACTGTTCTCAGCGTCAAACTCTCTCTATCCTCTCTCTTGTTAAATGTGTTCAGATGTGTTGGCCACGCCCACTCATTGGCCACACCTGATCTTAATGAGTGTTTGTTTCCTTTGAAATGGGGTCTGTTTGAATGGACTAACATTAACAGCTATGTAGGAGTAAAAAAAAAAGGCATGCTAGCTAGAGGTCTTCACAGGTCCAAAAAGTTGGACCAGTTCCAAACTGGACACTGGGGCTTTCCTAATCCAGACTCGATAAGCTTAAATACATTTTTTAAGTATAGAGGCCTGTTCCGAATGGACCCAAGCACAACTAATCCCATTCCGTATAGACCTGGTTGAATCCAGACCGGTCAGATCCGAGTGAGGGAAGCAGCAGAAAAGTCATTTTTTAAGCTACTTTATTAGCCGGAGCTGATAAAGCGTGAGAGGAGGGAGAGAGAGGTGCCGCTCAAGCAGGCGGGGGWGGGGCCATACTATGAGCGAGTGACACAGGGAGCAGGGAGGATTAGATATCTCCTAACTTAGCCTATTGCCGCTATGATGACTTATGATTGGCCAACAACAACAACAAGCTACACGCGCCACGCTCCACTCTCGTGAAAAGCACGAGCAGCAGCATAAATTATAACAYTTCTCTCTCTATTGCAGCTGTTGCGTTCGGATCTGTACTGTTCCTACCGGAAAGGTCAGTTAAAATTACACATASCCGTGACAATCATATCAGATCGGACCCAGACGCATGACATTATTTCGAATTCTGGATCTGAACCTGCTCAGGTCTCGGGTATTCGGGTACAGGTGGATCCGTAAAGACCTCTAATGCTAGCTCCATCCTGGTGRCTCAGTGGACTAATTCCATAGATAGAGAACAGAAGGTAATAGGTTAGAATCTCACTGACGCCGTGCCACAATAAAAAAGAAATGTGTTTGCATGATTAATGCCTAAGCAAGTGAATTTCCATGTGTCCTATCTGTGCTTCAAAACTGTTAACCCAAACTAAGCTAGCAGTGTTATTAGAAGTCTTATTGAAACATATTCTCAGAACGTTATTTAATTACCTTCAAATAACATATAATTTCTATTCTCAGAACATGAATAAAACCTCCCAGGAGAACATTYTCAGAACCTCCCTGCAACCTAAAAATGTATGTTCCCAGAACAGGCGAAAGCTTCACTTCCGTTCTCAGAAACGTTTTTAAAAAATTACGTTTTACCAGTCAGAAAACATATTCAAATCAAATGTATTTATAAAGCCCTTCTACATCAGCTGATATCTCAAAGTGCTGTACAGAAACCCGCCTAAACCCAAACAGCAAGCAATGCAGCTGTAGAAGCACGGTGGCTGGAAAAACTCCCTAGAAAGCCAAAACCTAGGAAGAAACCTAGAGAGAACTCTATGAGGGTGGCCAGTCCTCTTCTGGCTGTGCCGGGTGGAGATTATAACAGAACATGGCCAAGATGTTCAAATGTTCATAAATGACCAGCATGGTCAAATAATAATAATCATAGTAGTTGTCGAGGGCGCAGCAAGTCAGCACCTCAGGAGTAAATGTCAGTTGGCTTTTCATAGCCGATCATTAAGAGAAATCTCTACCGCTCCTGCGGTCTCTAGAGAGTTGAAAACAGCAGGTCTGGGACAGGTAGCACGTCCGGTGAACAGGTCAGAGTTCCATAGCCGCAGGCAGAACAGTTGAAACTGGAGCAGCAGCACGGCCAGTGGACTGGGGACAGCAAGGAGTCATCATGCCAGGTAGTCCTGAGGCATGGTCCTAGGGCTCAGGTCCTCCGAGAGAGAGAAAGAAAGAGAGAAAGAGAAATTTAGAGAGAGCATACTTAAATTCACACAGGACACCGGATAAGACAGGAGAAGTACTCCAGATATAACAAACTGACCCTAGCCCCCCGACACATAAACTACTGCAGCATAAATACTAGAGGCTGAGACAGGAGGGGTCAGGAGACACTGTGGCCCCATCCGATGATACCCCCGGACAGGGCCAAACAGGAAGGATATAACCCCACCCACTTTGCCAAAGCACAGCCCCCACACCACTAGAGGGATTATCTTCAACCACCAACTTACCATCCTGAGACAAGGCCGAGTATAGCCCACAAAGATCTCTGCCACGGCACAACCCAAGACAGGAAGATCACGTCAGTGACTCAACCCACTCAAGTAACGCACCCCTCCTAGGGACGGCATGAAAGAGCACCAGTAAGCCAGTGACTCAGCCCCTGTAATAGGTTTAGAGGCAGAGAATCCCAGTGGAGAGAGGGGAACCGGCCAGGCAGAGACAGCAAGGGCGGTTCGTTGCTCCAGAGCCTTTCCGTTCACCTTCACACTGATGGGCCAGACTACACTCAATCATATGACCCACTGAAGAGATGAGTCTTCAGTAAAGACTTAAAAGTTGAGACCGAGTCTGCGTCTCTCACATGGGTAGGCAGACCATTCCATAAAAATGTAGCTCTATAGGAGAAAGCCCTGCCTCCAGCGTTTTGCTTAGAAATTCTAGGGACAATTAGGAGGCCTGCGTCTTGTGACCGTAGCGTACGTGTAGGTATGTACGGCAGGACCAAATCAGAAAGATAGGTAGGAGCAAGCCCATGTAATGGTTTGTAGGTTAGCAGTAAAACCTTGAAATCAGCCCTTGCCTTAACAGGAAGCCAGTGTAGGGAGGCTAGCACTGGAGTAATATGATCAAATTTTGGGGTTCTAGTCAGGATTCTAGCAGCCGTATTTAGCTCTAACTGAAGTTTATTTAGTGCTTTATCCGGGTAGCCTGAAAGTAGAGTATTGCAGTAGTCTAACCTAGAAGTAACAAAAGCATGGATTAATTCTTCTGCATCATTTTTGGACAGAAAGTTTCTGATTTTTGCAATGTTACGTAGATGGAAAAAAGCTGTCCTTGAAACAGTCTTGATATGTTCGTCAAAAGAGAGATCAGGGTCCAGAGTAACRCCGAGGTCCTTCACAGTTTTATTTGAGACAACTTTACAACCATCAAGATTAATTATCAGATTCAACAGAAGATCTCTTTGTTTCTTGGGACCTAGAACAAGCATCTCTGTTTTGTTTTAAAGTAGACATTTTGCAGCAATCCACTTCCTTATGTCTGAAACACAGGCTTCTAGCGAGGGCAATTTTGGGGCTTCACCATGTTTCATTGAAATGTACAGCTGTGTGTCATCCGCATAGCAGTTAAAGTTAACATTATGTTTTCGAATGACATCCCCAAGAGGTAAAATATATAGTGAAAACAATAGTGGTCCTAAAACGGAACCTTGAGGAACACCGAAATGTACAGTTGATTTGTCAGAGGACAAACCATTCACAGAGACAAACTGATATCTTTCCGACAGATAAGATCTAAACCAGGCCAGAACTTGGAGACAGACAGAATTGCAGTGATCTTACTAGGCATTGGTAGTCTTGGTAGTCTTGATACCAGAGTGCTTTTTGGGAAATCCAAAAAATAAGTTCCCACAACTTCCAAGGAACCAACTGTGCTAGCTGGGAAGAGTGTTATCTTGACCAAACCTGGGTCTTTCAGCATTCCTGGTATCGAACCCTGATCATGCACGTGCTGAGCTAAAGCTGAGCCATTAGTTCTGGGAGCGTAGTAGTTACCGAACCGTTCCCAGCTACCCAATATGACTATTGTTTCTCTGCTGTCTCCCTCTCTAGGTGATCCAGCAGGCCATCCACAGCAGGCCCCAGACCATGGCAGCTCAGTACCTGCAGCAGATGTACGCGGCCCAGCAGCAACACATCATCCTGCAGACAGCTGCGCTGCAGCAGCAACAGCCTTACAGTAGCAGACAGTCCCCCTCCTTACCCTCTGCTGCCAACAGCACGGTGCCCCAGTCAACTGGTACCTCTGTAAGTTGAGCACTCTGGTATCAAGACTACCAAGACTACCAATGCCTAGTAAGACCACTGCAATTCTGTCTGTCTCCAGATCACCCTCCCAGCCTCTCCAGTAACAGGCCAGCTGATTGGTCATTCTCAGAGTTCCAGCTCCACCACAGGCACTATTACCCAGCAGGCCATGCTCCTGGGGAATTGCTCTGCTTCCTGTAACCAAGCCCAGATGTACCTTCGCACCCAGATGGTACCTACCTTCTCTCTTTATTGTAACAGTTTTGTAGCATATGATAAACTATCTACTTGCCCAAAGACCATGGGAAGTAAAAATAAGTAAGCATGCCAAGTTCTCTGTCTCCTTTTCCACGGATGTTCTCCACTAACTTCTTTCTACTCTATTATCTTTTCTCTTTCTTCTTTCTTCTTTGTCTTTTCCCTTGCTTCTTTGTCTTTTCCCTTGCTTCTCTGTCTTCTCTCTCTTCTGTCGCGTTCTCTTTTCTCTCTTCTGTCTCTGTAAGTTGATTCTGACCCCTGCGGCCACGGTGGCAGCAGTCCAGTCTGACCTGCCTTCTGTCTGCTGCAGCTCCTCTCAACTCTCCACTTCACAGGTCAGCAACCGCCACCAGGGGCAAAGGTCAAAGGTGAAAGGTTGAGCATTGCCAGGTTTTACATACCTGGCAAGCTAACTAGGTTGTCATCGGAGGACAGCAAACTCCTGTTGACATGTTATTTATATCCCTGGAGGACAAATCATTTTTATACAAAAAATGTGAGCCAAAGCACAAGTCGCTCTGGATAAAGGTATCTGCTAAGTGGAGTGTATCTGACTTGACTTGGTATGTCATTGCTCGACATGATCAAGTTGCAATTACCTAAATATATATCAGGTACAGACAGTAGTGCCCCAGTATGGAACCCAGTGGGACACAACATGATATCCACATTATATTTTTTGATATCAAGCACTTTCTAAGAGACATTGGATGTTAGATTTACGTCTATAATAATACTGCGGGTCCTCTCCTCTCTCAGGTCCACAGCCTCGCTGTGCAGGCCCATCTCCCAGGGGCTTTGGCCCCTGCCCAGAGTGTCCTGTTGAAGCCATTCTCCACCCAGCCCCAGACGCTGGTCTCCTCTCTGCCYAAGATGTCCATCTGTCCCCTGAGGTCCAGTCAGCAGTCTGACCCCTCCACAGAAGCCTCTGGAGCTAAGCCTCGGCTGGCTGACATCACCAGGCTAACATCAGCAAACCAGCTTATCGCGCCTGGTAAGTCAGTCACCATGGCGAGGTCTCATCTTTTGTGCTCTGTTGGTTCATATCAGTGTTCTTAAATAATACTGATCCTGAGGTAGGCTTTTGTTCCAGCCCAGAGGAGGTTTACAACACATATCAATGTCTCAATCACTTAAGTCTGTTAACATGGTTTTATTTCAACTCCAGTGTCGTACATTTTGTTCCAACCTAGTGCAGGTTTAGACCACCTTCAGGTGTAATAATGTGGTTCTATTTCAGCGTCTTACACTCCTGTCCAGTCCCATGCTGTGGTCAGGCACCAGCTGCACTGTCCTCCGAGCCATAAGGGGGCACCCCACCAGCTCATCATCCAGCAGACCACAGCAGGATCCCACCGGCAGCTGCACCCTATCGCACTGCGCCTCGCACCCCAGGACACTTCCCCCTCTCTCTTCCCTCTTACCCTCCAGCCCCTGGCCACTCCCACCCATACCACCACCACTGTCCAATCCCAGCCTGGGGATGGCCTCTCCTCCTCTTCCTGTGAGCTGCCCACCCCACCCCCTCCCCAGCAGACAGTGGTAGTATCCTCATCATTAGCCCCTCCACCTCTTCTGTGTCCCAGCCTGCTCCAGCCCCAGCTCCACCGCCAGCCCAAGCCCCCTACCCTGCGTCTTGGCCCCATCTCCCAGGCCTCTCTCCCCAGGCTGCTCCAGTCTCCACCGTCCTCCCTCCAGAGGTTGTCCCTGCGCTCAGTCCAGGCCCTGGCAGTGCAGTCCACTGGGGTTCAGGTGTCGGAGGAGATGCCTGTGGCAGAGGCTCCGGTCCAGATGCCTTTTCAGAACCATCACCCCCCCCAAACGTTCCAGAATCTATCCCAGACGTTCCATAATTTCTCCCCACCCCAGACTGTAGCTGTGGACCTGAAGATGCTTCCAGCCACCCTACGCACCCAGACCCCAGAGAGGAGAGAGGAGATGAGAGAGGAGAGGACGACCCCTCCACCCACACTCTCTCCATCGGCTGGTTCAGACAGACTCTGTAAAGACATACAGCTCGCCTATACAGAGAACTGCACAGGTACACGGCACAATAGCATTTCGTTTTTTCATTACTTAACTTGACCTTTTACACTATTTACTATTTTCATACTAAATCTAACCCTGACATACAGTAACTGCCTCTCTCTCTTTGCTCGGCTCCATCCTCCAGGCAGGTTGGATTTCCCCTGCGTCCCTCCGTCCAGCTGCTCCGTTACCCACTCGTCTCAAGACCCCTCCTCTTACACCAGCTGCTCCCCTCCTCCACTCCTGCCCTCGGCCGCGGTAAGAAGCCCCGGCCAATCCCCCTCAGCCTCAGCCACCCTACCAGGGAGCCCTGAGAGAGCTAGACCTCTCATCCTCACACACATCATAGAGGGGTTCGTCGTCAGAGAGGCCCTGCAGCCGTTCCTCCCGGTATGTTCACTGGTGGGTGTGTTAACCAAGCTCCACAGTGTACACAGGCACTGGTCTCGTTAATTGTCACCAAAGGCACTGAGGCCAGTGTCAGCTCTAGCCTTTTGGGGGACCTAAGCGAGATTTGGATGGGGGGGCCCCCCAACAAGCAGGCAAAAAACTTGACAGTGGAGAGAAAAATGTACGTTTTAAAGTTCGACTGAGTACCGTTTTTTGGAGTCGGGACCCCCTAGCGGCCGCTTATGTCACTTATGCCTGGAGTCAGCCCTGCGACTGAACCCAGCTAGCACATAATGTTCTGAGAACCATTTGTTTCTTAGAGCTTGGTGAGATTGTGGTTGTCCTTTGGTTATTTTGCATGTTCTCAAATTGTTCTGAGAACGTTAAGAACATTTTCTATAAAAACCACAAGAAAACTTGAGTAACGTTCTAAGAATGTTATTTAAAAACTTTAGGTCTAGGCGTCCCGCTAGCGGAGGGCGCGGAATTTAAATAAATAAATATTCATACAAATTATGGATATTAAACATTTAGGTACATACAAGTGTCTTATATCGGTTGAAAGCTCAAATTAATCTAACTGCACTACCCGATTTACAGTAGCCATTACAGCGAAAGTATGCCATGTGATTGTTTGAGGACGGCGTACCACATCAAAATATTTTTCCGCTGGCACAGGTTTCATAAATTCACAAATAGCGATTAAAAATCTTCCTCTGATTTGTCATCCAAAGGGTCCCAGCTATAACATGTAGTGTCGTTTTGTTAGATAAAATCCTTCTTTATAACCCAAAAAGTCAGTTTAGTTGGCCCCATCGATTTGAGTAATCCACTCGTTCAACATGCAAAGAAAGGAATCCAAAAATCTACCCCTAAACTTTGTTTCAACAAGTCAAAATGTTTCTATTTACTCCTCAGGTATCCTAAAATGTAATCAAACTATATTATTTCTTACGGAAAGAAGTATGTTCAATAGGTAACCGATTTTAGCAGGTGCGTTCTGTCTTCATCGCGCGTTCATACATTAATTTCCAAGACTGTGTCCCTGTACTAAAACTCATATTTATTATTCGTTTTGGAAGTTACAAGCCTGAAACCTTGAACATAGACTGCTGACACCCTGTGGAAGCCATAGAAATTGCATCCAAATTGCTAGAATTCAATATGCCCCTATACTTTCCATTGTAAGAGCATGGGCTCTCAAAAAAAATCTGGTTGGTTTTTCTTTGGATTTTCTCCTACCGTATCTATTGTTATATTCTCCTACATTATTGTAGCATTTCTACAAACTTGAAAGTGTTTTCTTTCCAATGGTACCAATTATATGCATGTCCTGGCTTCAGGGCCTGAGCAACAGTCAGTTTACTTTGGGCACGTCATTCAGGCGGAAATTGAGAAAAAAAGGGGCCTAGCCCTAAGAAGTTTTAAAAACATATACATTCCGTTCTTAGTATCAGCAAAACTCTCTCTATCCTCTATCTTATTATTTGTGTTCAGGTGTGTTGGCCGTGCCAACTAACACCTGATCTTAATGAGTCTTTGTTTCCTTTGAAATGTGGTCTGTTTGAATAGACTAAAATGAACAGCTTTGTAAGTGTAAAAAAAACATGTCAGGCTAGCTAGAGGTATTCCAAAAAGATGGACCAGTTCCGAAATGGACCTGGGGCTTTCCCACCCGGACCCGATATGCATTAATTTATACAAAAAATATAAAGAGACCCGTTCCGAATGGTCCCAAGGACAACTAATCCCGTTTCATACAGACCTTGTTTGATCAAGACCCGGTCCGATCCGAGTGAGGGAAGCAACAGAAAAGCCATTATTTAAGCTACTTTATTAAACTGAGCTGATAAAGTGCGAGAGGAAGGAAAGAGAGTTGCAGCTCTAGCAGGCTAAATCCATGGATAGAGAACAAAAGGTTAATATTTTTTTGAAATTTTATTGAACCTTTATTTAACTAGGCAAGTCAGTTAAGAACAAATTCTTATTTACAATGACGGCCTACCCCAGACGATGCTGGGCTAATTGTGCGCCGCCCTATGGGACTCCCAATCAAAGTCAGTTGTGATACAGCCTCGAATCAAACCACGGTCTGTAGTGCCTTAGACTGCGCCACTCGAGAGCCCCTAAAATAGAAATGTGATTAATGCCTAAGGAAATTAATTTCCATGTGTCCTACCTGTGCTTGGAGTTAAAAAAAGTTTAACCAAAATAAGCTAGCAGTGTTATAAAAAGTATTGTTGAAACATTCAGTAAAAGTTAAGGAAGTTATTCAAAAATCAAATAATGTATAATTTCCGTTCACAGAACGTTAATAAAACCTCCAGGGTAACGTTCAGGGAACCATAGTAAATCATTCTCAGAACCTCTGCAACCAACAAGTTTACATTTCCAGTGTCAGAACGTTTAAAAAAWRWTCAGTTTTACAGGTCAAGAAATGTATGGCTTCATTCCCGGAAACAATGAGAAACCAAAAACATACGTTCCCACATCTTCCAAGAAACCAAATGTGCTAGCTGGGAGAGTAGCTTAGTCCCAGTCACACCTCCCTCACTGTGAGAGCACTGCATCAAGAACCAACAACCTCGCAGATACAAAATGTCCTCTTGAACAAGCAGTCTCCCACTGGTAGTTGATTAGTTACCATTATGTTCAGCCCTCTATAGTGGTAAATGTTGTGTACTGTATGTGATCCAGTGATACAGTGGTGTTTTTCCTGCTTCAGATGGGCCGTTCCTCTTTGGGGGCGGACCAGCAGGCCACGCTTCCTGAAGCCCGGGAGGTGAGAACCAATGGGGATCCAACACCTGAGATGAGAACCAATAAGGATTCAGCTCCAGAATTGAGAACCAATGGGGATCGAGTGTCTGAGATGAGAACCAATGGGGATCGAGTGCCAGAGGAGAGCCTGATGGATGCTGAGCAGCCAGACAATGACTCAGACATGGATGATACCCCCACCCAGGACGGTCAGTTCCGGTGTGTCTGTGTGTGTCTGTCCATCTGTCTGTGTGTCTGTCTAACAGCTTGTCATCTCCTGCTGTACTATAGAACCTGCTGCTGAGAGCCTGGTAGACGTGCTGCAGTGTGAGTTCTGTGGGAAGAGAGGCTACGTTCACACCTTCCTCCGATCCAAACGATTCTGCTCCATGACCTGTGTCAAGAGGTGAGTCCTGTAGGGTTGCAACATTTCTGGGGTTTCCAGATATCCCAGTTGGAAGATTCCTGTAGTTCCTGGTTATTCACTCCTGATTCCAGGAACCTGTATTTCTTGAAAAATCTGAATTTTGGAACATTATTCCTGAGGCAGATTAAGCTCCTCAAGCCCACTTGTGGACTTGTTGTCAAAAGCCATATGTAAATGTTCTCTTCCAGGATCCAGGGGAATCTAGACACCCCAACTGGAATGTTTTGAACATTATGGTGTTCTGTGGAATATCTCCCCTGAATGGCTAAACTCCAGAAACGTTTTATCTACAGATCTCATCTCTCTCTCTCTCGCTCTCTCTCTCCCCTCCCCCCTCCTGTCAGGTTCAATGTGAGCTGTACAAAGCGTCTGAGCGTGTTGAAGGTGGACAAGGCCAGTCGTTGGGGCCACAGGCCGATGGGCCGTAGAGGACGTCCCTCGGGGAGGGTCAACGGGGGCACCAGAGAACACTTCCTCCTCAGACAGGTCAGATGTCATAGCCTGGTCCCAGATTTAGCATATCTAGCAAACTATCCTATGGTCAATGCCAATCACGACARGACAGTTTGCAAAACAACACAAACCAGGCAACAGTAAACGTGTCGTCCTCCACGAATGATGAAGCACCCTGCCTTGACATTTCTGTTGATAACTATAGCTCCCGTCTTGGGACAATCAATTTTGCCACTGCCGGATCTCTATGGCACGACGCATCATTCACCCCATTTGTCAAAATCGCGCCAGTGCTGTCTGAGATATCGCGTGTGACTAACGCACAAATGAATGAGACAGTTCCCCAATTTCATCATGGGGGACAACAAATCTGAAACCAGGCTAGGTCAATCAGACAGACAGAATTGATATGAACAACTTTGCAATTCTCTGGTCTACTTACAGTATGAAACCCCAAACTGTTATCATTCAGAATATTCCATAGGTAAATGTCTGATTGTAGTCATGCTGGTTTTTCCACTGCAGGTGCAGGGGCCGTACGGCTCTGAGGAGACCCAGAGAACATTGAGGGGAGAAGGGGAAGAGGAGGCTGAGGATGAGCCCCCTGTCCCTATGATCACCAGGCTGCGCCGGCAGGAAGAGAGGGAGAGGGTACAGGAGAGAGAGAGGGAGCAGGGAAGACAGAGGAAAGACACATTCATATCCTCTGGTGAACAGACCACAGGACGACGAGAATGTAGTGACAATCCAACACAGTGGAGCGTGGGTCAAGTCTGCTCCTACATCAACTCTCTACCAGGTATCATGAATTTGTCCTACCATGGGACTTAAAGCTGCTGTAACCAATACTGTAATGGATGTAAACTCAGCAAAAAAAGAAGTGTCCTTTCACTGTCAACTGTGTTTATTTTCAGCAAACTTAACGTGTAAATATTTGTATGAACATAAGATTCAACAACTGAGACATAAACTGAACAGTTCACAGACAGGACGAACAGACATGGAATAATGTGTCCCTGAACAAAGGGGGGTCAAAATCAAAAGTAACAGTCAGTATCTGGTGTGGCCACCAGCTGCATGAAGTACTGCAGTGCATCTCCTCCTCGTGGACTGCACCAGATATGGCAGTTCTTGCTGTGAGATGTTACCCCCCTCTTCCACCAAGGCACCTGCAAGTTCCCGGACATTTCAGGGGGGAATGGCCCTAGCCCCCTCCGATCCAAAAAGTCCCAGAAGACGTGCTCAAAGGGATTGAGATCCAGGGTCTTCCTGGCCATGGCAGAACACTGACATTCCTGCCTTGCAGGAAATCACGCACAGAACGAGCAGTATGGCTGGTGGAATTGTCATGCTGGAGGGTCATGTCAGGATGAGCCTGCAGGAAGGGTACCACATGAGGGAGGAGGGTTTCTTCCCTGTAACGCACAGCGTTGAGATTGCCTGCAATGACAACAAGCTCAGTCCGATGATGCTGTGACACATCACCCCAGACCCTCCACCTCCAAATCGATCTCGCTCCAGAGTACAGGCCTCTGTGTAACGCTCATTCCTTCGCTATAAACGCAAATCTGATATCACCCCATTGAGACAAAACCGCAACTCCTCAGTGAAGAGCACTTTTTGCCAGTCCTGTTTGATCCAGCACGATGGGTTTGTGCCCATAGGCGACGTTGCTTGTGATGTCTGGTGAGGACCTGCCTTACAACAGGCCTACAAGCCCTCAGTCCAGCCTCTCTCAGACAGTCTGAGCACTGATGGAGGGATTGTGCGTTCCTGGTGTAACTTGGGCAGTTGTTGTTGTCCATCCTGTACCTGTCCCGCAGTGTGATGTGCGGATGTACCGATCCTGTGCAGGTGTTGTTACACGTGTCTGCCACCAGAGACGATCAGCTGTCCATCCTGTCTCCCTGTAGCGCTGTCTTAGGCGTCTCACAGTACGGACATTGAAATGTATTGCCCTGGCCACATCTGCAATCGTCATGCCTCTGCAGCATGCCTAAGGCACGTTCACGCAGATGAGCAGGGACCCTGGGCATCTTTCTTTTGGTGGTTTTTCAGAGTCAGTAGAAAGGCCTCTTTAGTGTCCTAAGTTTTCATAACTGTGACCTTAATTGCCTACCGTCTGTAAGCTGTTGGTGTCTTAACGACCGTTCCACAGGTGCATGTTCATTAATTGTTTATGGTTCATTGAACAAGCATGGGAAACAGTGTTTAAACCCTTTACAATGAAGATCTGTGAAGTTATTGGATTTTTACGAATTATCTTTGAAAGACAGGGTCCTGAAAAAGGGACGTTTCTTTTTTTGTTGAGTTTATATACAGTATATCTTATACAATATCACTGGGGCCAGTAGTTTTTCCTGCTCAGGTCACATCTCCTGGCCCTAAACTCCTCTCTTTCCACCTTCCTGTTCCTCTCCCCCCACTCTCTTCATTCTCCCACCTCTCTCTCCACCCTCTTCCTTCTCTAGGTGGGCGGGACATATCAGAGGAGTTCCGTTCCCACGAGATTGACGGCCAAGCCCTCCTATTGCTGACAGAGGACCACCTGATGACAGCGATGAACATCAAACTAGGACCCGCCCTCAAACTCTGTGCCCACATCAACTCTCTGAAGGAACCATGAGCACAGGACAGGGCCCATCTGGTCAAAAGTAGGGTACTATATAGGAGATAGAGTGCCATTTGGGAGGCGAACGAGAGGAGCACCCTTATCAGACTTAGAGGATATGAGATTCTAGGAAATGACACACAAACAAATATACTTGCTCTCTACCTTTTAACTCTGTGAGAAGCAGCGAGTTGTAAACTGTTCATCTGTGTGTCAGTCATCATTCAACACATTAACAACCATCTATCATTGTAGTGATTGTAGCAATAAGGCTCAGGGTGGCCTTTTTTCTGTGTATTACATTGTAAGTACTGTACATGCTGTTTAAACTTTAAAGTTTAATGAATTGTATTTAAATGTTTTCAAAATGTTACTCTCTGAAGACCGTTTTCCAAACCTGAGAGGAGATGGGATTTAACAATGACTCAAAAGTGTGCGCCCCAAATGGCACCCTATTCCTTTTATAGTGCGCTGCTTTTGACCAGGACCCATAAGGCTCTGGTCAAAATTAGTGGACTATATAGGGAATAGGGTGCCATTTGGGATGTAACCAGATTGACTGAAGTTGCATATGAGGAAATCCACTTCCAGCCCGTGCAGCATAGCAACTGCAGAGCAACCAGGAAGTGCCTTGTGAATTCCAAGGTTGATGAGACATTAGATCAAGTAACATGTTTATTACTGCTATAATAAATACACCAAAAWATATATATAAACGCAACATGTAAAGTGTTGGTCCCATGTTTCATAAGCTGAAATAAAAGATCACTGAAATGTTCCATTCACACAAAAAAAGCTTATTTCTCTCAAATTCTGTGCACAAATTTGTTTTCATCCCTGTTAGAGAGCATTTTTCATTTGCCAAGATAATCCATCCACCTGACAGGTTTGAAGCATGATCATTACACAGTTGCACCTTGTGCTGGGGACAATAAAAGGCCACTATAAAATGTGCAGTCTCGTCACACAACACAATGTCGCAAGTTTTTAATTTAATGTTAATTTCTCTACCATAAACCGCCTCCAATGTCATTTTAGAGAATATGTTAATAAGTCCAACAAGTGCAGACCACGTTGTGGTAAACCATGGGGTGTTGGGTTTGAGCACACAAACGGACACAGAGACAGGGAGGTTCTAGAAAACACGCTTTTACTGGTCAACATAAAATAAATGTAACAACTAAATAACTTAGTAGTTGGCTCGGTCCTTCATCTGGGCCGCCNCTTAGTAGTTGGCTCGGTCCTTCATCTGGGCCGCCTCCTCGTATTCGGTTCCGTGCTCCGGGAGCTTCGTTCCCATCTGTTGGCCCACTCCCTGCCTCTCATTTTCTCTCCCACGGTGCTCCATTTACATGGCCTGCACAACTGGTTGGCACTCTCCCCTAATTGGTGGCATCAGTGTCGTGGTGCCCACCCCGGGTACTCCCAGCAGAGGGAGCCAACGTCGCGGCACGTACCTCCCCTCTATCACCAACCCCCRGGGTAGACCTCYGGGATACCACAACGTGTATGGCGTTGTGTGGGCGAGTGGTTTGCTGATGTCAACGTTGTGAACAGAGTGCCCCATGGTGGCGGTGGGATTATGGACAACGAACACAATTTCATTTTATCGATGGCAATTTGAACGCAGAGATACCGTGATGARATCCTGAGGCCMATTGTTTTGCGATTCAACCACCGTCATCACCTCATGTTTCAGCATGATAATGCACAGCCCCATGCCGCAAGGATCTGTGCAAAATTCCTGGAAGCTGAAAATGTCCCAGTTCTTCGATGGCCTGCATACTCACCAGACATGACACCCATTGAGCATGTTTGGGATGCTCTGGATCGACGCGTACGACAGCGTGTTCCAGTTCCCGCCAATATCCAGCAACTTCGCACAGCCATTGAAGAGGAGTGGGACAACMTTCCACAGGCCACAATCAACAGCCTGAACAACTCTATGCGAAGGAAATGTGTCGMGCTCCATGAGGCAAATGGTGGTCACACCAGATACTGACTGGTTTTCTGATCCACACCCCTACCTATTTTTTAAAGATATCCGTGACCAACAGATGCATATGTGTATTCCCAGTCATGTGAAATCCATAGATTAGGGCCCACTTGACTTTATTTCAATTGACTGATTTCTTTATATGAACTGTTGAAATTGTTGCATTTATATTTTTGTTCAGTAAATAATACAAATGTTTCCAAAACTGGAAACACTTATCTCCCTCACTAGCTTTAAGCACCAGCTGTCAGAGCAGCTCATAGATTACTGCACCTGTACATAGCCCATCTATAATTTTGCCCAAAMAACTACCTYTTTCCCTACTGTATTTATTTATTTTGCTCCTTTGCACCCCATTATTTCTATCTCTACTTTGCACATTCTTCCACTGCAAATCAACCATTCCAGTGTTTTACGTGCTATATTGTATTTACTTCGCCACCATGGCCTTTTTTTTGCCTTCACCTCCCTTATCTCACCTCAYTTGCTCACATTGTATATAGACTTATTTTTCTACTGTATTATTGACTGTATGTTTGTTTTACTCCATGTGTAACTGTGTTGTTGTATGTGTCGGACTGCTTTGCTTTATCTTGGCCAGGTCGCAATTGTAAATGAGAACGTGTTCTCAACTTGCCTACCTGGTTAAATAAAGGTGAAAAAAAATAAAATCCTTTATCAGACTTGCATGTATTCATTATTGACCTGTCATTGGGGAATAGTCTTGTTCCTATACTGTTCCTATACTGTCATTTGGTGTGCGTCCCAAATGGTTTCCTATATAGTGCACTACTTGGGCACTGACCCCAAAAAAGTGCACCATAAAGGGAATAGGGTGTCATTTGGGATTCACTATAGACGAGTTGACATGATTCACATTCAGAATGTTGTATAGCTTGATGTTCTAAACACTGTCACCAGGAAATGGGTACTTACTGACAAGCTAACCTTACATGACCATAGAATAAGACTGAAACGTTCAAATATGACTATTTATTTTAAAAAAGAGCAGACCTTTCCATAGAAAAATAGAGCAGTGTCTTCTTTAATGTCCTGAATTTAYAGTTGAACAGCCTAGACGGGCGACCATGTTGGATCAAATACTGTTGCAGTGGGTCTAAAATGAAGTCCCAGTTTCAACCGGCGGTGTAAGTCTGTCTGAATGATACGAGGTCCCACCCTCCCAGGAGTTCCGTGTTGAAGCTGTAAATCTTGACCAGTCCGATCACAGATGATTTCAGTTGATTTGACAATGATTTGATTAACTTGGTAATTCAATGTAGTTTTGTTAAGTCACACCACTGCTAGCATGTACAACAGCAGTTGATTGTCCTCAGAGCCACATTTAGAGACAGTTATATATGGTTCTTATTGTCTGCGATAGACCAGCGTCCTGGCCAGAGGGTGTACTTGTATATCAAGCTRCTTCACGGTACAGAAAAAGGCTTCTACCTTACTGGCTGTTCTTGCTTGGACAAGGCTACTTACTTATTTACTGTCCTATAATGCTTAGAAGCATCGTTTGATTAGGACACTGGCATTCTGAGGCCGCATCCCAAATGGCACTATTCAAACTACTTTTGACCAGAGCCCTATRGCCCTCTTAGTCTGAGGGTTGGAAGCCAAGTAGGCTGTGTTATGTTCAGTGTGCAGGACGCTGACGGATCGATGCTTTCATCTTCATCTGCTGCTCGATCATCGCATCGAACTCCTCTCTTTCCCTGAGGAGAGGAAGGAAAGAGAAGAAAACAGATTCAGACCCAGAAATAAATGTAACGGTGTTGGCCTTTAATTCAGTGAGCCACTTACCTTTTACTCAGACAGGGCCCTTTCAGGTATTTGTCTTCTGCCTTCACCAGTGACAACTCGTCCACTCCAGCTATGGCATAGATAATAGCCTACACAAAAAGACATCACCCTTCAGAACAATAACTCATTTAAGACACACTCCAGCTATTTTTTAAACTTTTCCCGTTGAAAAACAATATCAATAAGTATAAAACAACAAGTATGAACACAGTAATGTAAACACACTTAAGGGTAAAACAAAATAGTTTTGGGTAAAATGTTTTTTTTGTTTTTTTTTGACAACTGCACACTTCAAGGAGTTGGTCTGATGTCATCGGCCTTCCTCCTTGCTTGAGGAACAATAGAGAACAAAATAGGAAAGGCCCACCCCCCCACTTGTGCCATGCCATGTCATGTCATACATGGACCACCTATTGAGAAGTGCCTTTTGTTAAGTAAATCAGGTGTTAAATGAGGTGAAAAAGGAGACTGGAGTAGGACTTCTAACATCACTTCAACAATAAAGAATGGTGGTAATAACAGACAGCAAATAAAGACACATTTGTGTTTCGATGGACAATAAAGTTGTATTCTATTCTACAGCATTCTGACCTCTGGTAACAGCACGTCCAGTACCAAGCGGATGCGGTCTACATCGGCCAGACAGGGTGCGGTGAGGGGGGCGGTCTCGTACACCCCTCTCAGGTACTGGTACACCTGGTCCAGCTGCTCCTCGTCCTCCAGGTACGTGTCCACAACTGACCGACTGGCCGCCAGGAACCAACGCAGCCACTTAGACTGCTGCTGACCACTGATTACGCCCTGGGGTTAGAGAGAGGGTTTATCTTCTACATATAGAGCTACTCCAATTTGGAAACCATATTACATACAGAGAAAGACGGAAAGATAGAGAATRGACAGAGAGAGGGGGATGGAGAGAAGATACTGACAGGCGAAGGAGCGGGACGGACAGATGGMGGGAGAGAGAGAGGCATCGGCATGGTTACTCACTAGAAGGCGTGTCTCCACCCGGCGCTGCCTGACGACGAAGTCCACCAGTTTCTCGTTGGCACGGTTACGTGCAGCCTTGGAACGGTCAGGCAGCAGCTTCCTCCTCCTCTCCTCCTCCTGCCGTTTGCTGCCCTCCTGATCGTCCCCTTCCGGGTCAGAGGTTACGTACTGCTCCTCCAGAATTAGCTTACTGGGGAAGGTCAGGTCTGAGGTGCCCCGGGGGTAGCACCTCCTCACTGGGCAGCCTGGGGGAGGGATCATACAGGTAATGTATTGATATATCTAACTCAGTCACAGAGAACACATTATGTGGTACTAAAGACCTGTTTTAAAAAGGACAGACAGCATTTGAGATGACTTGAGGGAATGTCACTGTATCAACATCGGAAAACATCAGTGAATGGACATGAACTTACTTATGTCATCAGAAAAGTATTCAATGAAGGAACCGGTGAAGCCGCATCCTGAAAAGACAACACAAACATTAACGACAGTCATGGGGAATATAACACCGAGTATAATCTGGGTCAAGGTGCTCATTCTAAGAGAAGTGCAGAATAGTTTACCGATACGGATTCTATAGTCGGCTATCAACGCCAGACACCATTTGATGGCAGCATCATACTTCTCTCTGGCTTTACACTACAGACAACAGGAAACATCAACACAACAGTCACCAGAAATGTTGACAAAATATACGCTGAACAAAAACATAAAACGAAACAATTTCAAAGATTTTACTGTTACATATAATGAAATCAGTCAATTGAAATAAATGCATTAGGCCTTAATCTATGGATTTCACATGACTGGGAATACAGATATGCAATATGTTGGTCACAGATACCTTTAAAAAATAAAATAATAATTGGGTGTGGATCAGAAAACCTGTCAGTATCTGGTGTGACCACCAGACCGCCTCATGCAGTGCGACACATCTCCTTCGCATAGAGTTGATCAGGCTGTTGATTGTGGCCTGTGGAATGTTGTCCCACTCCTCTTCAATGGCTGTGCAATGTTGCTGGATATTGGCGGGAACTGGAACACACTGTCGTACKCGTCGATCCAGAGCATCCCAAACATGCTCAATGGGTGACATGTCTGGTGAGTATGCAGGCAATGGAAGAACTGGGACATTTTCAGCTTCCAGGAATTTTGTACAGATCMTTGCGGCATGGGGCTGTGCATTATCAAGCTGACACATAAAGTGATGGCGACAGATTAATGGCACGACAATGGGCCTCGGGATCTCGTCATGGTATCTCTGTGCATTCAAATTGCCATCGATAAAATGCAATTGTGTTTGTTGTCCGTAGTTTATGCCTGCCCATAACATAATCCCACCGCCAACAAGGAACACTATGTACACAACATTGACATCAGCAAACCGCTCACCCACACGACGCCGTCTGCCCGGTATAGTTGAAACCGTGATTCATCCATGAAGAGCACACTTCTCCAGCTGTCCGGGTGGCTGGTCTCAGATGATCCTGCAGGTGAAGAAGCCAGATGTGGATGTTCTGGGCTGGCGTGGTTACATGTGGTCTGCGGTTGTGAGGCCGGTGGACGTACTACCACATTCTCTATAACCGCATYGGAAGCGGCTTATGGTAGAGAAATTAACATTAAATTCACTGTCAACARCTTTGGTGGACATTCCTGCAGTCAGCATGCCAATTGCACGCTTCCTCAAAACTTGAGACATCTGCARCACTGTGTTGTGTGACAAAACTGCACATTTTAGAATGGCCTTTCGTTGTCCCAAGAACAAGGTGCACCTGTGTAATGATGCTGTTTAATCAGGTTCTTGATATGCCACACCTGTCAGGTGGATGGATTATCTTGGCAAAGGAGAAATGTTCACTAACWGGGATGTAAACAAATTTGCCCCAAAAAATTGAGAGAATAAGATTTTTGTGCAAATGGGACCAACTCTTCACATGTTGCATTTATGTTTTTGTTCAGCGTATATATATAAAATATATATAAAAACTGTATCTATATTATATATTAGTTCTGTGGAGTTCTTAATAAACTGTTTTCTTCAGTTACCCTTACCACTAGCTGATCAGCCTCTTCACAGTCAAAAGGCTTCAATGTTTTTAGGGACACAGAAAAGCTTTGAAAGAAACACAAAAAGACAACAGTTAATATTGGAGCGCGGAGGCTAATCCGGCAATCAGGGAATGGACACCAGTTACAGCTCATAGGGAATGACTGTGGGAWGAGCTGCACAGAGTTTTGGTTCCTACCCTTTTCGTATCCTCTTTTTGTCAAACAGCAGGTCGTCAATAAACACAATGCTGGCTTTCTTCAGYTTACGGTTCACACTCTTCACCTATGGAGTCAAACAGTTTCTWGTTCAGTTGCGACTGATGACTATTCAAAATCAATTTAGTTGAAGCACGGCGATCAATACTCACCATTGCCGGCCAGAAAGGATAGTTTCTAAATTTGCACCAAACACATATTCCTTCTGTTATGGACAGTGGCTCTGAAAAGAGACAAATAACTACGGGTTATTTTAGTTTGAATTAACAACTCAACATAAGCTATAGTACACACATGCAGGAAGGCATCATATCGTCAAGGGAGTTGACCAACGCGCACTCGCTCTCTCACACACCACACCGGCCCCCACGTGCATCCACACGCGCTTGTTGATGTTGTCTATCCCCACCAGACACGTTCATGACACGCAGGCTCAAATACCAAAACCAACTGTGAACCCACCATATTAAAATTGGGGACGGGTCGAAACACACATGAAACAATGATGGACATTTAGCTAGCTTGTTGCTGCTAGCTAATTTGTCCTGGGAGATAAACATCAGCTTGTCATTTTACCTGAAATGCATATGGTCGTATTTTTTGTTGTTGTTGATCTGTGTAGAATTTTGACCCATTTTGAGTCATACAGAAATGTGTGTTCTCTACTCCCGACAATTAATCCACAGGTAAATCAGGAAACATAGGTTGACTCATCTTTCAACCACCCACGTTGGTTAGCATGCTTGTGAAAACCAATGAGTAGATGGGAGAGGAGGGACTTGYGGTGCTTCAAGCATCTCAACGCAGACGCTCGTTGACGCGCGCGAGCAGTTTGGATTAAATTATTGAATAACATGTAGGGCCGGGACGATACCAGTATCACAATATTTTTTTCCATGGCAAAAATGGAAACATGAAACAGTCAAACTCTTTGGCCCTTTAAAAACCTGCTTTATGTAAATTATTGTGTGCTATAGTTTGGAAAACAAATAAATGTGACTCTGGATCACAAACATGATCTGTTTTCCAACATTAGTGCTGTTTTCCTACAGAAATGAAATATGCTCTGTGTTTTGTTTCCTTGCCACGATACTAATGAGTATCACAATACTGGTATTTCCCGGCCCTAATAACACGCATGTGTACATATATTTACATAATATTATTTATAATACATACATGAATAATATTTTGCAATGCTTGCGCACGCAACGTAGCCAGTCTAGTCAGCACGTTACTCACTTGTGTTATTTAAGAAACTGGGCAGATCTTCCTCGTCGTCTTGCTCTTCCTCCTCTTCAAGAGTCAGTGATGTCACACGGTCTTCCTGTACGCTTAACTCGATGGAGAGGTCTGAGGACAGGGAGGCATCTCCTGTGTCTTCGTCTGGTGAGTCTGACTCCTGCAGCTCAAACCTTGGTCTGCAGCGTTGGAGTGGCTCAGTGCTGGTCGTGTCACCGCTCTGCAGGCCAGCTCCCTCTTCCGTCTGGCCCCTCCTGCTTCTACGTCTGAGTTTGGCTGGGGGGCCTTCCTCAGAGCTGAAGGTCTGGGACCGTCCCTCTGCTGCAGGCTTCACCTTCTTCTTCACTCCCTTCACTGTAGCCAAGTTCTTCCTTGGCCTAACTCTGGGTCTACCCCGAGGTTTACTACCGGGTAAAGCTAAGTGTGTCTGGGAGAGATTACATATATTTTTTTGGAACAATTTTGTATTGAACATATGAATACTGGGATTTCATTTAAACAGATTGAAATGCAATAGGCAAGAGAGAAGGTTATTGAACGGTGATTACTCATAAACACTGACCACAATCCTGAGCACTATTCCGTGTTTGACCAWTCACCTGACAACGTAATATAGTGTTAAAGGAAAAGGAGGTGACCTGAGGTTCATGACAACTTGTTTTTGATAAGAGGAAATACAGTGCATTCGGGAAGTATTCAGACCCCTTTCCCCACATTTTGTTGTTACAGCCTTATTCTAAAATGTATTAAATAAAACATTTTCCTCAATCTACACTCAATACCCCATAATGACAAAGTGAAAACAGATTTTAACCTTAAAGGTTAAATAAATAAATAAATGTTTCTAATCAGTGATGAAGATGATAATACAGTACCTTCTCCAGAGGGCTTAGTTCCAACAGCTTCCAGGGGGTGATGGGTGAGGCGTTCTGAGGGCCCTCTGTCTTGGAGCCCAGTCCCAGGTGAGACAGGGAGGCAGAGAAGGGGTTGTCTGTTCCTGTGGAGGATCCGGGGTGAGGGCCTGGCGTGGAGCTAAGAAAGAGCTGCTGCTGTACCCGCCGAGGTCTGCCTCTGACTCTCTTAGGTGTGTTTGGTGAGAAGGGGATGCCAGAAGGGCTGAGAGTAGGAGAGAGGCTACTCTGAAGGCTGGAGGAGAGGTCTGCAGACAGTACAATGAGTGAGGATGGGACATCTGAGTCTACCTTGAGGGTCTTTATTTTTTTTGTATATTTTCTCTTTGGAAGCGCAGGAGGGCTGCATGTGGGAGAGGAAAGGTTGAGGGAGAGGTCTGCAGATAACACAGGGAGTAAGGAGAGGACATCTGAGTCTACCTTGAGGGTTTGTGATTTTCTTGTATATTTTCTCTTTGTAAGCCCAGGAGGGCTGCATGTGGGAGAGGAAAGGTTGAGGGAGAGGTCTGCAGATAACACAGGGAGTAAGGAGAGGACATCTGAGTCTACCTTGAGGGTTTGTGATTTTCTTGTATATTTTCTCTTTGTAAGCCCAGGAGGGCTGCATGTGGGAGAGGAAAGGTTGAGGGAGAGGTCTGCAGATAACACAGGGAGTAAGGAGAGGACTCCTGAGTCTACCTTGTGGGTCTTTGATTTCTTAGTGTATTTCCTATTTTTTACAGTCTCCTCCTGTGACTGTTCCGTGTCTCGTAACTCTACCTTATGCTTCTGTGATTTCTTGGATGTCTTTTCCCCATTTCTCACAGTCTCATGCGAGTCCTCCTTATGCCTCTGTGATTTCTTTGTGTAGTTCCTCTTTCTCACGGTCTCTTGTGATTGGTCAATCCCCAGTGACTGTTCTACTGTATGGCTTTGTGATTTTTTTGATGCCACCTTGTTTACCTTATTCGTCAGTGATTTCATAGATGCATTTTTTCCAGTCTCCTCCTGTGACTGGTCAGTCTCCTGGGTCTGTGATTTTTTTGTATATTTCCTCTTTTTCACAGTTTCTTGTGAGTGGTCTACCTTGTGGGTTGAAGATATTTTAGACACCTTTTTCCTTTTTGTTACAAACTCTTGTGACTGGTCTACCTGGTGGGTTGGTGATTTCATAGTTGTCTTTTTCCCATTTCTCACAGTCTCCTGTGGCTTGTCTCCCTTATGGCTCTGTGTTTTTTGTTATTTCTTTTATTACCATCTCTGTGACTGCTCTCCCTTATGGGTTGGAGATATTTTAGAGCCCTCTTCTTTACAGACTCCTCCTGTGACTGGTCAACCTTAGGGTCTGAGATTTTTTGTATATTTCTCTTTATTACATCTCTTGTGACTGCTCTCCTTATGGTTGGAGATATTTTAGAGCCTCTTTCTTTACAGACTCCTCCTGTGACTGGTCACCTTGGGGTCTGAGATTTTTTGTAATTTCTCTTTATTACCATCTCTTGTGACTGCTCTCCCTTATGGTTGGAGTATTTTTAGAGCCTCTTTCTTTACGACTCCTCTGTGACTGGTCAACTTGGGGTCTGAGATTTTTTGTATATTCCTCTTTATATACCATCTTTGTGACTGTTCCCTTATGGGTTGGAGATATTTTAGAGCCCTCTTTCTTTACAGACTCCTCCTGTGACTGGTCAACCTTTGGGGTCTGAGATTTTTTTGTATATGTCCTCTTTCTCACCGTCTCCTGTGACCAGTCTATCTTATGGGTTGGTGATTTTATAGATGTCTTTTTCCCATTTCTCACTGTCTCACTCTCCTGTGACTGGTCAGTGTCACTTGGCTGGTCTACCTTATGGCTCTGTGATTTTTTGGTATATTTCCTTTTTCGCCCAGTCTTTTGTGTCAGGCAATTCTCCTGTCCTACCTTAATAGTCGGTAAGGGTTTAGATGTTTTTYCCCCATTTGTCACAGCCTCACTCTCCTGTGGCTGGTCGACCTTATGAGTTWGTGATTTTTTAGCCGCCTTTCTCCCATCTTTCAGATTCTGTGGTGACTGGCACAGAGTCCTTTGCTCTTTGGCACATTTGCTTAAAAATATCCCAGTGGCAGTGATACTGTCATTCTGGCTGGGTTCAGCCCCCATCCCCCTGGCCTGTGAGTTTGTGTATCCACCAGTGGTTAGAACATTATGGCCTGTTAGGTCTCCTTGTCCAACAGAAGCACTGGAGAGATGGGGCCATTTCTTACTCTGTCCCTTATTGGCGCTCTGTAAATCCAAGGTGGGGCACGGTGGTTCAAAGGTGGCCTCAGGTGACTGGCACTTATCCTCAGGCACAGGTGAGCTGGGTGACTGGAGCTGTGTCTCAACCTTTGTTTGGGCATCAGGTGACTGACACCTGTCCTCTGGTATCACAGGTAAGACGGGTGTCAGTGTCACAGCCTCTGTTTGGTCCTCTGGCTGTAAACATGGATGTGTAGCTGTCAGAGACTGGGCCTGATGGATATGGTGTTCTGTGTCAGTCTGGAGTGTCTTGTGTTTGCGTGGCCTCCCCCTCTTGCGACGTTCACCCTGTGGCTGTGATGCATCAAAGGTTCCTTTCTCTGCTGTCCTCTTTTTTTGGGGTGAAACAGGTGTTTGAGATGGGCTAGAAGGGTTGGTTGAAACTAGTGTTTCAGATGGGGTTGCAGGGTTGGTTGAAATGGGTGTTTCAGCTGGGTTAGCAGAGCTGGTTCTTTCCCCATCCCCAAAGCAGTGTGTGGGAGACGGAAGGCTAACTCCCAGCTGTGGAGTGGCTGTTTGCTGGTCGGCCCAAACCGAGGTCTTCTGTGTGGAAGAGGAAGAACTGTACTCTGGAGAACTCATGTTCAGGGCCAGGCAAGCTCCAGTGCTTCAGCTCCTCAGGAGGACAAAGCTCATCATCTTGAGCTGTGGTGGAACCATGCAGGATGTGAACAGGTTTATTCTTTGTGTTGATCAAATAATGTGAATTTCAGAGAGGGATGTCATCTTAGGGCTTGTTGTGTGCATCTAAGAAACATTTTAGCAAAAATCTGTTCTGCTAACCACTGCTTGTAARTAATTGAAAGTTCTGCTTTGCTAGCTATAACTTTAATAACAGGCCTAAACGCTTTTGCGTGTAACTAGCTAGTTGTGGGGATTGTGGGTTTACCATCGACAACATACCAACAGGTAGATAAAGTAAATTAACTAGCAACACATCTGTTGTCGACACTCCACTGATCAGTCTCGTCGAAATTTCACAACAAAAATGATCGAATGACATTACAGATAGTTGCCTAGCTTTGATAACTTTTTGTATTTACTTTACATCACACCGTGTTTGCTGGTCAAGCAACAGTAGCAAGCTAACGATAATTATATCACATACTCTGTACTGGCTAATCAGATAGYTAGCTACTGTATCGGATTGCAATTAATATTTCGCTAACAAACCAGAAATAAATAATAGTAGCATAGAAGGTTCCAAATACTGATTTGTATAAAGATGTATACATACACATAGACACAGCAAAATAGATGGAATAGTTTCTTCTAGATACTTGAAAGGTTGCAACTCCTCTCAGCGTCTCGTCAGCAACTCTTAAAAAAGTAATTCCGGGGTCACGGAATTTCGAACATTTTCAGAATAAAATTCGCCCACCTAATAGTAGAAAAGTTATAACGTGTAAATAATTGTTTAAACATTAACATTGTTCATATTTAAGTGACATTTGCATTACATTTTGGTTTTAATACATGTTCCAAGGTCAAATAAATTCCCCCAATGCGAATCACTGTATATGGAATACATATTGGCTTGTTGAGCAAAAGGTATTCTGGGGACCGTACTAAARGTATTGTAGGGAATAGTCAGTAGTGTCTGTAGAATGTATATATGATGTCATTTCATGTGGCTCTGAATAATATAGAGTGTTGCTGGCCTTTTACTGTGGTCAAATAGCTTAAAATGGGGGCTTAAATATAAACAAATTATTCTATGTGCAGAGGTAAAAGTGTGGTTGGGAGTACTCAGTAAGGTCTGTATAAACCACCTTCAAATGACCCGGTGCTATCTATGGTCCTGAAGTCAATGCCTATACACACTAAACTAYCAGCACTCAAATAACAAACCCATAAGGCAAAAATATTTGTCAAAACAAAAATCTMATTTATTTACAATTTAAACATAAATCAACAGCAACCAGGCTATAGGGACACAGTCACTTCAGTCACCAATTGTATCAAATGTGTCAGTTAAAATTCATGGTCATACTTAATTCATTTCATAAAATGTTTCAGMAAAACATTTATGGTCTAACACACTTTATGATACATTAATTTGTAGCAATCCCTTATCAAATACATACATTCAATTAGTGATGGGCACAAATATGGAAAATCAATATCAGTTGCATTTTCGATTCGATATTGATATTATATCGGTTCGTAGAAAATACATTGCAACTGTGTGAATGTTCACTWTTCTGTGACGTCCAGACAACTGCTTGCGGATTGCCCATTGGGCCAAGTGTGTTCCGGTGGTATAAACCTACTTTACCCGTTTTAATACAATGGGAAGCCCATCCACAATTTATGACCCATCAGCTGGCACTTAAATAATATTACAGTTTTACTGCAGCACCCAGAATCGTTCTTGCTCTATAAGCCAATATGTGTTCCATATGCAGTGATTCGCAATGTGGCCGCCAATGGAATGGATGGAGTAAAAGGCCAGCAACACTCCATTTTATTCAGAGCCCCATGAAATGACACCATACAGTATACATTCTACAGACCCTACTTAGTACTTCTTTCCCTACTTTTACATCATCACAAATAATCATTTTTCCTGTACATTGCTATATTTTTACCGTATAGTGTCCAGGCACCCCATTATTAAGCTATTTGACCACAGTAAAAGGCCAGCAACACTCAGAGTCCCATGAAATAACACCATACAGACCCTACTAGAATAGTTTTTTCTCTATAAGCCAATATGTAATTTATAGACCTACACCCACTCCTTTGGTCCCAATGCAACACACTGTTGCATTGGGACCAAAGGAGTGGGTGGAGTAGAAAGGGCTGCTGGGTATTTAGACCACAGTCATTCAAGAAATAACACCATCTATAAACTCTAGTCTAGTGCGACATCAATAGGGTCTGTAGAATATGATTTTCATTTACTTAAGATCCAAACATTTACCAATTTATTTATTTTTATTTTACCTTTATTTAACTAGGCAAGTCAGTTAAGAACAAATTCTTATTTTCAGTGACGGCCTAAGAACAGTCAATGAGATCCACGGCCTAGGAACAGTCAATGTGCTCCACCTTATAATATTATTTATCTTATATGGAGTAGTAATTCTCTTTAGTTTTAACATTATGCACTATGTAAAGCTGCACACAATTATTGATTTCATGTCATACACAGCGTTTTGCCGCAGACTTTTATTGTGAAGGCAAAATCGGAAGACCGGAAGTCTTAACGTTTCTACCGGGACGCTAATGCAACTGTTGAGCCAAAACACAACYTCTATCGTCGGGTTTTGCGCCCTTTGATTCATGGCATATGTAGCACATTACACTGAATTTAGGAACAACGCAATTATATTTTCCTTTATTTCAAGACAAGTTGACAACATTAAATATTTTGGCAGAAACCCAAAATAGGAAAGGAATTAAAAGGAATTTACTGTAACTGTAACAAACTAGTGATTAAACATTAGTGTCTGAGACAATAATAAATAAAAAGCAAGAACAAATATATTCTTATATTTATATATATTTATTTACAATGACGGCCTACCGGGGAACTGCCTTGCTCAGGGGCAGAACGACAGATGTTTACCTTCAGCTCGGTGATTCGATCCTGCAACCTTTCGGTTACTGCTTGGCCCCCCTGACACTCGTGAGTCGACAGTAAACAATAATTCACCAATGAGGATAGAGCTATGTATGGCGGGACCTTTAAACTCTCGTCAAGRGGACGATGGAAAAATATATTTTCTTTTAGGTAATTTTGTTCGCGAATTATGTTTATTTTCTTTAGATTAGCTAAAAAAAATTGTTTGAGTTTTCATTGATCATCATCATCGATCGGAATATCTAGCAGGTAAGATCACCGTATTAGGCTACAGTAACGTTAATATGTTAGCACGGTTCGGTTAACAAGGTTTACAGTGTAGCTACGGTAACGCTAACGCGTTAGTAAACTGGTGTTTTGACACTGACACAGGTTAACGAAGTAACGTAACTTTAGCTAGTTTAACGTCCGATGACTCAGACCATCAAAATAGTCTGTTAACCTCACTATTTTCATATTAATCTGGAGTTATTATTTTCATTAATGATGACGCTTAGTTGATAGAGATAATAGGTAAGTAAAACAAAGGATCGTCTTTTGATGGTGTTTAATCTATTGATCTAATTAAGTTAATAGTTCTACTTTTCAGCCTGTATTTGAAGTATTTATAGTGATGACTTGCATTTTAAATGATATACAGGCCTAACGTTACACGGCATATCTCATGTGATATGATGACCTGTTCTTTGGGGAACGTATCATCAATACATTATTTCTCATTTGGGAAATGTTGTTGTGTTATGATTTCAGTGAGAGATGTATGCCTTGCCAAGGGATGGCAACGCATTTTGCCTGACGTGGACCATAAGTGAGTGTCCAAGGCGTTGTTCAGGTAGTCGGGAAATGGGATTCCAGAGATGGACGTTTGCCAGTGTTGACAAAATGTAGTGGGACTGCTCTAACCATTAGGCTACCTGCCGCCCCACATAGGGTTCTGGTCATGGCTGGAAAATGTTACATGTTATTCCATCACAATCATGTGATGAGTGTAATACTGTATTGTGAAAAATACACGGGGGATTAGGAATGATACAGACAATGACATTGATAGAACCCACCATCTATCTGTAATATTAAAGCTGATCTACCCCCAGGAGTGTTTTATTCACAGAGGAATAACAACACAGACACATGGCAAAGCAGTGCAACATGTTTCCAACCCTACAGAAAAATATCATATATAACAGTACAACACAGAGCACGGTGAAACAAGTATGTGTTAATCACATTAATTAATAAACCCTTCAGATTAACAATGAGGCCATCCTTGTTCTCTCCTCACAGTCAAAAAGCTCTGGATGACAATCCTGAGAGAAAGTAGGGAAAAACGACAGTATAAACTAAAGCAATTGCAAACTATTATGCCATGTTGGTTTGATACAAGCCTGCATATATGAGGTTATCAATCATAGTGTGTATGAGCAATAAACAGAAGTGATTCTTGTGGTGAATTACCATTGATCTTGCAACCTTTTCTTTCCCTGTAATACAAAACATAATGTACTTTTTAAGATCTTTGTTTAGTGGAAATGAAACTGAACAATAACAGGAATGCTGGTGTCTACAGCACAACTACAGTTTTTAGTTTAGTTTTTTGTATTTATATATATTTTTACATATGAGCTGCTGTATACTCACATTTGTGTCATCATATAGTGTTTGCTGGACTCGCAGGCTTTCATTTGACTTGTTGCTGCCACCGCCTGGCTATTTGAAGCATCACATGAAGCAGAGCAGGAGTGGGACTGGTGGACAGCTTGGGTGAAGTTGAATTGTAACCACTCAAAATGGTCTACAGTAATAAAAAAACGGAACATTATTAAACAACATCTTCCAGTGTCATAAAATAACATTTATAATGTAAGATATCTCGGTTATTCTGTAATCGCTATCACGTGAGTGATATGATTCATGGCCAGGTCTCCCTCGTACAAGAGACTCCGTCTCAATGGGACTTTGCTTAAATAAAGGCACAAATTTAAAAAATACATGTATATATATATTTATTCTTTGATCCAGTAATAACGTACCTCTCTGTAGACTCAGATCTAGGGACATATTTCTCTGTGTGTCTCTGTGCAGGAAAATAGCCTTCCTTCGTGCTGTTTCATTCGCATGCAGCATCGCCTGTATACAAAGCAAATCTACAGTCACTGACAATCTACATGGATATGTTGTTTTAGAATAGATAGTTTTGACCAAAAGTTTTGATTCCAAGGAGTTGTATCCTGAACATGAACAGCATACAATCTATAATCTATGTATTCTGAACATGAACAAGGATGTCAAACATGTGAATGTCTAAAATGACATTGGAGGCTACACTCACATTCTCCTGCAGGCTGAGGCTCAGGGACACGTTATTCTCTCTCAGTGTCTCAGCGACAACCTCCATCTCCTGCTGCAGTGTGGTCTGGTTCTCCTGGCTCAGCCTTATAGACTCCAGCAAGGCCTGCTTTTCCTTCTCCCACACAACCTTTGCCCCCTCCATCTTCTCCGTCAGGGACTGTGTAACAGAGTTAAGATTGTACCGGTAAGCTCACAGTAAGCCCTGGCTCGAGCTCTTGTACAGTGTACCCTGGGTTGTACCCAGATAGGGAGGGCACCATACTGCTAAACAAGTATGCTAAACAACTGTGGTCCRCACCTGTTGGGCTACGTCGCACTGGGCCACGCCCTTCATGTGAGGAGAGGTGGCCCACACCACGATAACGATGAGGGAGACCATGGACCACAAGGTCAGCAGTGCCATCACCAGGTTACAGCAGGTCCCGGATGACTTGGAACTCTTGGAACGAGCCATGGTGTTGAAGGGAGCAGGAGCTGTGGTTGCGCTGGGAATGACAAAGATCATATCCCTTGTCGGTTATGTCTGACAACAGAGACAGACAGCAGTTGTACAAGCTCCAGGCGGAAGGACTCTTTTGTGTCCACTGTGATGGGAAAAAAATGAGAATTCTGAATCTCAGAAGTCCAGATAGAAGTTTACACTTGTCTTTATCAACTGAGCCTAACGACTCATGCTACACAGGCTGAAGAAGTCCTGTATATTGTAAGGTTTTCCGTTTAACTGCAGAGTCCTCTTTCAACAAAAACACCTCACTTACCTTTGTCCAAATATCCTCCTTTAAAACCAATACCCAGTCTTTCGCCACTTCTTAGTTAGAATGCTTTTATAGAGGAAGAATCATAGCAGCCTCTCTGTTTATTTTACCATGCCAGGACGAGTGTACAGTACACGCCGCGCTCATCACCGCACATTCCATCTCACTACTTTTTAAACAAATCCTTTTGTAGAAGGTTGTTCACATGCCAACTACTTGTAGAAATAAGCCTACACTTTCCCTGACAAATGGTTGTAGACTCCTATGACATCACCTAAAGATCAAATACATCCCAAATGGCACCCTATTCTGTATCTAGTGCACTACTTTTGACCAGGGCCCATAAGGATTCGATTTTAGCTGGTCAAATGTTTATTAAGTTGTAATAACTTTTCCCTGAATTATTTTCCACATTCCTTCATTTGACCTGAAAGGTAAACTCTTATCTCAATGGACACAATAAATATACACAAGGAAAGTTAAGCTACATGTATTTTAAGCTTGTTTATTTAAAACACAAACCTGTCTAAAACTGTCATCGTTCAAACCAATAAATACATACCAATTATACGTTTTGCGTACATAAAAATAATTCAATGGGAGATAGTTTGGAACACTGCTGTATTCTTAAGTGCAAATGAGAATATTAAACTAGGGAATTACACAGTATATAGGGTTCTATAGTTCTATGGTGAACATGGAATGTGATGCATAGATTTAATGACTAACTCGTGGAATGTCTTAAAGTGCGTGGGTTATTATGGTCGTAATGAGAAAAAAAAACATGTTTTATACTTTACATAGTTTAACATCATGCAGATAATTTGGTAAGAATCTTATGCACAATGAATGGTTGTACTCAAACGGGGCAGTTTCCCAGACGCAGATTACGCCTAGTCCTGGGCTAAAAAACAAATTCAATGGACAACTTCCATTGAGCATGCTTTTATCCAGGAAACTGGCCCAAAGCGTTTTGAGGGACAGTCACTAAGCCTCCATTTTCACTAACATGTCTAGCCATTACTACATATTTGCTTATGTATAGGCAATAAGGTGTTCTATATCCAGGCACAGAGTACAAATAGCAAAACAGGTTTATACAATCTATATATCTTAAGACTACTCTCTCCTTAGGTAAGACTGCTATAGTATTTGCATTTGTTTCATTTGCATCACAAGTCAGCTGAGTGACATATGGTATAGAATAGATGTGTGTCAATAAGATGAAGTACTGGGATCTCYCTATAATACATCGACATGAATTTCCTGTTATTTCTGTGCAATTTGTACTATGTTGTTACTTATAACAGTCAGCTGTGAATGATACATGTTATGAGGCGAGAGAATATTGCTTACTTGAAATTGGCATACCAAGCCAGACTAAGGCTGTCGCACAGGTGCATATACCATGTATTTCTTCAACTATGGAGCTTAAAACTCTTTAGGAAAATGATTGCCGGTGCAGAAAACCAAATCATAACCAAATATACTGCAAAAACGAACAGCGTATTTTACAAACAATGTGTCAGTATTGCGTATAACAATCAAAATCCTTATCTTCGACATTAAACATTCATTTAGAAAATCTATTATTAAACGCGTATTTAGTTGACCAAACATATTCATAAGGACTCTGCGTTGCTAGTTCTCTCCATACAAAGTGATACAGGAGGAGTAACCTTTTTCCCCAATCAAATGTGTGTGAGGGGCAGCATGGCTTATGATCGGGGGGCCCCAGCGTTTTCTCTAAACCCGAAGAACTCTCGACCCTCGTTCTGAATCTGATGACAGCTGGTGTGAAATATGTGCCCTGTTCGTGCCACAAACACACAGACATGGAAAGAAGAGGCTGAGAGTGCAGAAGCAGAATAATGTCAGTGATTCCAACAACCACACCAACACCAGAAAAACTCTGACAGCTGGTGTACATGTACTGTCCTGACTGTACCAGGCACACACACAGACACGGACATAGTAGGAAGTAAGCTGAGAACTAGAATAATGTCATTCAGTGATTCCAGCCCCAGCCCAGTAGGACTTTGCCTACAGGCCATGACCAGATGCCCTATACAGGCCATGACCAGACCGCCATAGAAAGAAGAAACTGAAGAGTGTAGATTCAGACTAATGTCAGTGATTCTATGAGAATAATGTCAGTGGTTCTAGAAGGCAGGCCAGGCTCAGGACTATTCCACAAGCCAAGCTGGAGCCAGGTCTCAGGGCATTACCAGCCCGTCTTTCTCCCTCTCTATCCCTCTGACCAGCTCCTCCACCCAGCGCACCTCCGACGCCACCTGCTCCGCCAGGACCTCGTAGCGGTTCTCCAGGCGCCCAAACGTCCTCTTGAGTGCGTTAGCGGCCAGCATGGCGGCGCGGGCATCATCCTGACTCTGTCTGCGCTGGGCCTGGGTACCCTGCAGAGCCTGGCGGATGTGACCCAGGTCGCTGGCGATGCTCTGGTTCTCCGTCTTGTACCAGCCCTCCTTCTCCTCATAGATAGAGAGTAGAGCAGCCACGTCCTCCTGACATGACCTGGAGAAGAGAGGGGGATGTTAGAATGAATGGATAGATGTATTGTTGTACCCAACTAGAACGGCTTTATATGTTGTTTTTAATAATCACAAATGAATTCATCCACCCATTCATTGAATCATCCATCTATCCCTCCGTTTATCTCCCCCCTCCTACCTCTGGCTGTGCTCCAGGTCTCTCAGCCCCTCCTCGGCAGCGGCGATCTCCTCCAGCACCCGGGAGAAGCGTTCGAAGTTGACGTAGGTGTTGTTGGGGGGCATGGAGGAGTGGGACTTGATAGTGTACTCCTTTAGACGCGTCGTCTTCAGGCGCCTGCGCTCCGGCTTCTTTCCGCTCTCCTCCTGGCGCACGTTCCGCCTCTTGATCACCTGGGAGGAGAGGGGGTTTAATGGATAGTAGATAAGTGTGGGGGGTGCTCAATTATTTTGTCTGGCCAAAAAACACCCCGTATAATGGGTGCTATTAGCCAGCAGTTGCATATATTGGGGGGGGGGGGTATTAGTGATACAGTTTGGGGGATTACTGATATGTGAGGTACAATATGTATGAGATGGTGAGAGGTACCTACCTTGATCCAGGGATGCTGAAGGCTGTCATCGATGGTCATTCTCTTCCTGGAAGAAGCATTTGTCAATGATTAGAGATGAAAATCAACGACTCATTTCTTCCTGACTTTTAGTATATGCAGTTCTAACATTGGTGCAAAAAAGGTACAGACCTTTAGTTCTTGCTAGGGATCCCTGAGATAATATGCTATTAAAAAAAGACAGACAAAGTGCACGGTTCCGGTGTATGTTATTGTAAGCATTCCCTGGCGTACTTCGTCCAGCGTAAAACCAGGCTTACTTGGGATCCTTGACCAGCAGGCGTCTGATGAAGTCCTTGGCCAGCTCACTGGTGTTGCTGAAGTACTCCTCGTCAAAGTCATAGTTGACTGCTGAGATGTTGGTCAGAGTCTCCTGCTTGGTCTCCCCCAGGAACGGAGAGGCACCACTCAACCTGAGGACCGACAGACAGCATGGTGAGAACACAATAGGAACCCTCAACAGGAGGTAAAACGGACGTACTGTATCGTGTCATCTTTCCGGTCGTGGCCAAACGTTATACACAGGAGATTGGCTTACTTGCTATGTCGTCATTTTTGACGATGGAATTACTGAGAAATACGTGTCACTTCTAGAGTTGTCATTTGTAATGCAAAAAATGTGTGTAGATTTGAAACAATTTAACATAACACTGTTTAATATTGCTCAACTGACTGTATGAAAAGAGACAACCATTATAATGTGAACAAGTACTTACAGAATGTATGTGATAACTCCAATACTCCTGGAGACAAAAGGGACAAAACTTAGTGAGATTTACCCTCAGAGCGAAACAATAAGAAGAAAACATTCTCAAAATCATAAAAAACATTTAAATGATCTTAGTCCATTTTACCACATGTCAGCCTCCAGGCCTAGCAGTTCATAGTTGACTATCTCTGGAGCTGTAAAACAAGCAGCATCATCACCAGAATCTCTTTAAAGCTTTAATTCAACCCAGATGGTCGTCAAGGATATCACACAGACCTCCACTAAATAAGATAAATGTCAAGGAATATTTTCCCCATGTGGGCATATCATAACAATAACATATTTCTGGATAGACATTTTATGGTAACTGTATGTCTTAAATAGGAATAAGGTATTTATTCCCCCCAAGGGAATCCAAACCCGAAGTGAAAAGAATCAATTTGAAAATAAAAGCCGTACTAATGCCGGTAAAAAAAACAGTCCATGGCTCTTTTGGTCTTGAGCGGTAGGAGAGGGTCTCACCAACGAACTCTGGCGTTCCGAAGATGTTTTTAAACTCGTTCCCAGCTTTGATCTGATGAGCGATGCCGAAGTCGATGAGTTTGATCCTGGGGTTGGGAACATTCTTATCCAGCAGCATAATGTTCTCCGGCTGCAACAAAAACAAACAAGCATTCCATAATTCAAGTTAGAAGAGAATGGATACACTACAGATGTTTTGAAATATAATAACAACGTCATATGTTGAAAATAAATAGCTAACCTGAATGATTATTACTATTATTATAATATCCTAAACAGTATACTATCATGGTACACTACATGACCAAAAGTATGTGGACACCTGCTCATCAAACATCTCATTCCAAAATCATGGGAATGGAGCTCGTCTCCCCTTTGCTGCTATAACAGCCTCCACTCTTCTGGGAAGGCTTTCCACTAGATGTTGGAACATTGCTGCGGGGACTTGCTTCCATTCTGATGTTGGGCGATTAGGCCTGGCTCGCAGTCGGCGTTCCAATTCATCCAAAAGGCGTTAGATGGGGTTGCGGTCAGGGCTCTGTGCAGGTCAGTCAAGTTCTTCCACACCGATCTCAACAAACCATTTCTGTATGGACCTCGCTTTGTGCACGGGGGCATTGTCAAGGGCCTTCCCCAAACTGTTGCCACAAAGTTGGAAGCACAGAATCGTCTAGAATGTCATTGTATTCTTCAGTGTTAAGATTTCCCTTCACTGAAACTAAGGGGCCTAGTCCAAACAATGAAAAACAGCCCCAGACCATTATTCCTCCTCCACCAAACTTTACAGTTGGCACTATGCATTGGGGCAGGTAGCGTTCTGCTGGCATCCGCCAAACCCAGATTAGTCCGTTGGACTGCCAGATGGTGAAGCGTGATTCATCACTCCAGAGAACGCATTTCCACTGCTCCGGAGTCCACTGGCAGCGAGCTTTACACCACTCCAGCCGACGCTTGGCATTGCGCATGGTGATCTTAGGCTTGTGTGTGGCTGCTCTGGCATGGAAACCCATTTCATGAAGCTCCAGACAAACAGTTATTGTGCTGACGTTGCTTCCAGAGGCAGTTTGCAACTCGGAAGTGAGTGTTGCAACCGTGGACAGAAGATTTTTTACCCGCTACAGCACTCGGCAGTCCCGTTCTGTGAGCTTGTGTGGCCTAGCACTTTGCGGCAGAGCCGTTGTTGCTCCTAGACGTTTCCACTTCACAACAACAGCCCTTACAGTTGACTAGAGCAGCTCTAGCAGGGCAGAAATTTGACAAACTGCTTGTTGGAAAGATGGCATCCTATGACTGTGCCACGTTGAAAGTCACAGAACTCTTCAGTAAGACCATTCTACTTCCAATGTTTGCATGGCTGATTGCATGGCTGTGTACTCGATTTTATACAAATGTCAGCAACGGGTGTGGCTGAAATAGCCGAATCTACTAATTTGAAGGTGTGTCCACATAATTTTGTATATATAGTGTAAGTGTTTAAAAAGGATGACTGTTGAAAACATCAGCCTGGATGGTGTTCACTAGGCACTAGAGACTACCTGGACTTAAGAATAAGAAGTGTATTCCATTGCAAAACGTTTTCCGTTGAACATGACCCTGGCTTACCCAGCTCCACAGCCTACGGTCCACTTTGAGATCAAAGTGTGAGATGCATTTGGAGTGCGGGCACTGCAGGTAGTAGACCCCATCCGGGATCTGTGTGTGTGTGTACCTTGAGGTCAAAGTGAGCTATGCATTTGGAGTGCAGGTAGTGGACCCCATCCAGGATCTGTTTGAGGAACTGTGTGGCGGCCTCCTCTGTTAAAGACTCCTTCTCTGCCAGGAAGTCAAACAGCTCCCCTCCAGACACCCTGAAACACAACATAAACAGATTAATCTAAAACAACATACACAACTAGCATCTCAACAGAACCACATCAGGATGTTTTGGGATTTTTCACTTTACAAGAGAGCAGGAACAGAATGTCACACAGGCTAATTTAAACCCAGGTTTGTGGCCGTATGTATAAAATGTCTCGAGTATTGTGCTGTTCTAGGATCACGTCCCCCTGTCTGTTTAAAAATATATATATTTCACCTTTATTTAACTAGGCAAGTCAGTTAAGAACAAATCCTTATTTACAATGACGGCCTAGGAACAGTGGGTTAACTGCCTTGTTCAGTGGCAGAACGACAGATTTTTACCTTGTCAGCTCGGGGATTCTATCTAGCAACCTTTCGGTTACTGGCCCAACGCTCTAACCACCAGGCTACCTGCCACCCCTATGTAATTAATTATAATTGGCTCATTCATCCCCCTCCTCTCCCCTGTAACTATTCCCCAGGTCGTTGCTGCAAATGAGAATGTGTTCTCAGTCAACTTACCTGGTAAAATAACGGTAAAAAAAAAAAATAAAATAAAAAAAAAATTGTGATTTTAAAGACAAAACTGATCCTAGATCAGAATTTCTACTCTGACATTATTTATGAATATGACCCTGGTCTCATCTAGTCTCCCTTACAGCTCCAGGATGAGGATGACGTCGGTCTTGTTCTCGAAGATGTCGTGTAGCGTTATGATGTTGCTGTGCTGGATCTCTCTCAGGATGTTCACCTCCCTCTCGATCTCCTCGCGGCTAACGCCCCGGCGGCTAGACGACAGACGACGCTTCTTGATAAATTTGGCGGCGTACTCAGAGCCAGAGGGCTTCTCTTTACACTTCCGTACGATGGCAAACTGTCCGCTGAGGGGAGGGGGGAAATGACTTTATGAGAATGACGATACAAAGTAAAACATGAACATATAATACACAAGAAAGAGTGACTGGGCCACAATCAGATAGCTCATCTAGAAAAATCCCGATTTGAAGCAATATACCAATCTTGACTACAGATTGTATAGGATAGTGTTCAGTGGCCGCATTGCAACACACTGGCTGGCAGTTTCATAACTTTGATGTAATAAGATGAAGACCATAAGCAAATGTAAAGTGGGTGACAAAAAAATAATCTAAAATCACCCAACATTTGATTTAGCGCATGGTAATGCTATAGGAAGAAGAAGCTATGAAGGCTGCATTCCAGAGAGTGAATCCGTTCCTAAAGGAATGTCTTGGGTTATTGTGTGTCTGCAAAGAACTGAATTTTCTGCATGTCTGCAAGCCCTTTCCCAGGAGTTAAAACAAAAATAAATCCCATAACTGAAACTTAAAGACTGAACTTTTACTGTTCAAAAGTGTATTCCAAGTATATATACAGTAAAGTGCACACTAAAGCAAAAAAAAAAATTGATAGCAAAGTAGTGTTTTTTAGACAACTGCAAATTTCAAGGAGTAGGGCATTCAAGGAGTTGGTTTGATGGGAAGTCGTGATGTCACCGGCCTGTAAGAAAGCCTATGACCATCATGCTTTTAGGGAAAAATTATAATTTTGTACATGTATTTAACTGAGTTTGACCAATTCCAGTCCCTTTTCTTAGGGGGTCCGGGTTCCTCCCTGGGATCATTGTTATGTAGAAGGACTGAGAAGCTTTTTAAAAAGGACATTCTAACTCCAACATGAATGAAAATGAAATGAAGCTGAAACCATCTAGAATATAATTTTCACCTCCAGAAATGAGTGAAATAACATATTGGTGAAACATTGAAAACAAATATTGGACTGATGCAAAATAGTGGCTATAAAATGTACAGGGGTGGTTTTAAAAAGAAAATATTGGTGGGGCAAAATCAATCAACAAAGCTCATAGGCATCGAAACCAGTACACTACACTGACTACACATTGAATCCCATAAATGAGTTGAGCCACACACAAACGTTATAACATGAGTTATTATCAGTTTATGGCTACCTCCCATATCTTTAGCTCTTATTGCACAGAAGACCACGGTAGTCCAGCAGACTTTTCTAGTGTAAACGAGCTAGTAATCTGTCTGCAATATTATGTGTCTGCCTGCCTGTTATAAAGGGGCCCGGTTAACAACATGCAACGTTTATAACGCTATTCTCTTGCTTAATCTATTGCACAGTTCCATCAAAGATATGTATAACTAACCCTTATTTTACATGTGGTTCCATGCGTAATACAGTCTGCCATCAAACATCAACTATAATACATGTAACGTTAGGTAGGCTAGCTATAATATCCTATAGGCTCAAAACAGATGTTAGCAGCTGCTACATGATCCACCACCAACCACTCGACCTGAATCTCATTTTCCAGATTGCTTTATTTTATTGGATGGACATATTTTCAAGTTTAGGTGAATAATGAGCACCAGGCGTTCCCTACACATTTCCTTCATAATACTAAAAGGTAGAAAATTATTTTCTAGGACATAACTAAGCTACCTAGCTTAAAGACGTGGTAACAGCGCCTGGTAAACAACTAGCTAGCTATGAAGTTGACACATTTTGACCCAAATTATTATTATTATAAAAAATAAAAAAAATGTAATACATTTATTTTATTCATAATACAAAAATCAACTTACATTGCTACATCAAACATGTCTAGCAAACCAAACACAGGTATTAACAATACTCAAACATACAAAAAATATAAATACAAAAAATAAACAATTTAAGTGCAATTATATTCACTCTGAAAATATCTTATTATAATGATTCATGAAGATGTTATTCTTGTTGTTATTCACTAGGGTTAGTGTTTTAATAAGATAATTAAATTCAATCAGAAAAATTTGTAATTTTGGTATAGAATTTTGTAATTTTTGTGTGTGTATAAAGTATTTGGCAACAAGAATTTAAAAAAAATACAATAATTTCAGTGGTTTTGTTATCATTGCAATAGTAACATATTATATATTTTATGTTAAAATTATAGGCAGTGTTCATAATGTTAAATAAGTACTTTGCAAGGTTTTCCCAAAATTCTGACACAAATTTACATTCAAAGAACAAGTGAGACAGATTCTCACCTTCTTTTTCACAGAAAACGCAGATATCATCAATAGCCACAAATTTGGAAATCATAGAATTACATGGATATATCTTATGTAAAATTTTGAAATGCACTTCCTGTCACGCCCTGACCATAGTTTGCTTTGTATGTTTCTATGTTTTGTTTGGTCAGGGTGTGATCTGAGTGGGCATTCTGTTGTATGTCTAGTTTGTCTATTTCTATGTGTTTGGCCTGATATGGTTCTCAATCAGAGGCAGGTGTTTGTCGTTGTCTCTAGATTGGGAACCATATTTAGGTAGCCTGTTTTGTATTATGGGTGATTGTTCCTGTTTCTGTGTCTTTGTGTATGTCACCATACGGGACTGTTGCGTTTTCGTTCGTTTGTCCGTTTATTGTTTTGTAAGTTTATTCAGTCTTCTTCGTTAATAAAAGTAACAATGTCACGCTGCGCATTGGTCCTCTAATCCTTCTTACTACTCCTCCTCAGATGAGGAGGACGACGAACATGACACTTCCTTAACTTTGTTTGGTATACAGTATTTGTAAGTCCTTAACCATGCATTTTTCCAGACAATGTCAGGAATAAGCATGTTCCAGAAAAACTTTCCTCTCGGTGTAAGTTGGTTTTGTGAATGAAGAATTTGTCTTATATATTTATTACAACAAGATTTCTCAAGTAAGCCCACGCCTTCCAATCTGAGTTCTGGATGAAGTTGACACATCAGTCCAGAGTTAACGGGCATAAAACGTTGATTTATCTTTGGCCAATGACAATGAGCCTTCTTGGGCGGGAACTTCTACTGTAAATCCATGGAGCACCGAAGAGGGGCTTTAGCCACCCCATACAGAACCAATCAGTCAATATAATCGAGAACAATCATTGTATCAGGTGCACCCTGCTTTTGCTGGCTCGCTCTCCCAGCAGGTGCTGCGGGGACGTAGTGTCCTCATGAGTGACAGCACCCTGAGCCAATCACGTACAACCACAGAGAAGATCAACGACACCTGTACTACCAGTTAAAAGTTTTAGAACACCTCAATTTTCCCAGTTTTTATTGAAATTCACACAGTTTAATGTCTTAATGTACTCTGAAATTAAAGCATAGAACAAATAAACAATTGGAGACCAAAAATAAATAATGGAATCGTGTTTTGTTTAACAAAATGTAATCGACATTTTTGATTCATCAAAGTAGCCACCTTTTGCAGACATAACAGCCGAACACACTTGTGGCATTCTTTCTACAATGGAAATCAAATATTGTTCGTAAAGTTCTTCCCAACACTGTTGCAGAACTTCCTACAAATGTGTTGCACATGTAGATTGCTTTGCTTTCACCCTTCTGCCCAGTTTATCCCAAACCAGCTCCATAGGGTTTAAGTCTGGAGACTGTGCTGGCCATTCCATGATTTGAAGCCTATCGTCTTGTTCTTTTCTTCTAAGGTAGTTCTGACATAGCCTGGAGGTATGTTTTGGGTCATTATCTTGCTGTAGGATGAACCCCTGACCAACTAGGCGTACACCAGAGGGTATTGCATGGCGCTGCAAAATGCTGTGGTAGCCGTTTTGGTTCAGGGTGCCACTCACTCTGTGCAAGTCGCCGACTCTGGATCCAGCAAAAGAGCCCCAGACAATCACACGTCCTCCTCCACGTTTGACAGTTGGTGTCACACACTGAGGAACCATCCTTTCGCTTACTCGACGGCATACAAAAACCATGCGTGATGAACCGAAGATTTCAATTTTTTATTAAATCAGTCCGTAAGACCTTCTTCCAGTCTTCAGTAGTCCACTGGCGGTGCTTTATGGCCCAGGCAAGCCTCTTTTTCTTATTTTGCCATCTTAGCAATGGCTTTCTTACTGCCACTCGACCTGTCAAACCTGCAGCTCGAAGTCTTCTCTTCACAGTTGAAACTGAGACTTGCTTACTTCGACCAGTGTTAAGCTGTGCTTGAAGCTGTCGTCCTATGAGCCGCCTATCACGCAAGCTGTTGACTCTTAGAAACTTGTCTTCTGATTCTGTTGTGGCATTGGTTCTGCCAGACCTCTTCCTGTCAGTTTCCAAGTGCCTTTTGATGGTGTAGGAAACTGTACTCACCTTGGCTTTCTTTGCAATTTCTCTAAAGGAAAGACCTCAACTTTTAAGGGTTATAATGGTCTATCTGTCTTCCTTTGTTAATGGCCTTTTTCTCGCCATTATGATAGCAATATACTACTTTCTTGCAGTACAATACTGTCCAAATAATGCTTAAAAGGGTGGAGTAACACAGTCTGTTCCAACACTGCTTTTATACAGACAGAGGGATTGTAAGGGTTTGTATCAACAAAAGTTGGGAGACCTGAAGGACTTGTTAACATCAACCTACAAGGCTTAATTTACTTCCATTGCTGCAGAACAGCTGTAAGTTGTTAACCCATTACTTGTTCCCTGAAAAAGGCCTTTTTTTTTTTTTTATAACTCTGAAATGTACATTATTTTTTCAGTAAAAAAAAAAAGATTATATATACCTCTGGCAGTTTACCGCTTACCTTTGTACCATTTCAGGTTATTCACTGGACTTGAACTGCTTAAATTTCTATAAAAAATGAAAAATGGGGGTGTTCTAAAGCTTTTGACTGGTAGTGTACACTCAGTACTTTCTCCGTCTGCCCCTCCACCACAGAAAGCACAGAGCGAGGCTGAGAGGGCTGCATTTTGGAGATGAAAATGTACCAAAACAACAAGACAATGGGAATGCGACCACGTATGCTTTATTAGATAAAGCATTTTTTTTTTAAATAGATAAATGTACGTAGGCTAAAGCATGGCGTTTGTCCCTTTGCATTTACCCCACTGGACACAACATCCTGATTGTTATTATTAATGAATAATTATTATTCACTACCCACATTTTTTGTTGTTGTTTCTATTACGAAGTAGGCCTATATCATTGCCCTTTTAAGAGGCCATTGCTCCTTTAAGAGCTCTGTTATGCAGCTGCCCCTAACATGCTTGAAACTCCTGTTGTCACTGCATTTGTCAAACCATACCACTTACGCTATTGAAGGAGTAGAGAAATAAATGTGGTAGCAATGGAAAACTGTGATCCCCTCTTTTACTAACAAAGGCCAAAACTGCTTTCAAATTATATTTGCCAAAACTGCTTTTAAAAGTGTTTTCTTGTGATTGCATTAAGAATTATTGTGCATTGACTGCTTGCCAGAATACATGTTTCCCTGTAGGCTACACACCACTGTTTGAATTGAGCGACGCGGTGATGCGTATTATAGACTATTTAATTCCCTTCATCTGAACGTTGAGTGTCTGAGTGTCAGTAACAATCATGCATGTCAGTTCAGTGTACACAGTTTAACAGAGAAAATAAAATACTTGAGAAAACATTTATTTGGGAATATATTTTGTAGAACAGCTTCTCTGTATTAGGCCATGTCACCCCCCAACATTTTTATTGCAGATCTACATTGCTCTCAAAAAGAACCTCTCCAGAAACCATATGATGGAAATCCGTCGCAGGAGAACTTTAACTCCTGTAGTTTCCTGAGCAAACTCAGTCTCCCCTCCTCTCACAGTAAGTCTAAACCTAGAGGCATGGAGAGAAAATAAATGCCCAAATTCCTCACTCCTCCCCAACTCATGGCTGTCCTACCTTATCTGTTGACTGAAACCAGACTGTGGCACTTCTCCTCTCCATAGGATACCTGAGATTTAACAATAACATGTTCTTCCTGCACTCCCCTTTCCCACTCAGTAGATTTCCATACCCTCAGTTCTAATACGGTAACATGAATAAGGATACTTCAAGTTTAGAAGTTAGTACCCAACACAATGATGTCATTCCTCTGCTGCAACACTGTAGCAAAAAAGCCTGCTTCCATATAAAGCACTATGTTCAAGTAGTGCGCTATGAAGGGAATAGGGTGCCATTTGAGATAAAGCACAGGTTTTAATCCTCTACAAGCACATGACTCATTCTATTGCTCTAGCTCTGTTTAGTTTACAAGGACTTGCTAAAAACAGAGCTTGTATAACAAGGCAGAGTGCAATGCAGTTTAATAAACAGTTCCACAAATACACTGGGGATGTGCCAATGCATGGTTTCCTCCTGCTATGCATTTTCAAGTTAAATAAGTGGTATTATACTGGTATATCATTATGAGAGTTAAACAACGGATTCTATATTAAAAAGATTGTTTGGAGAAATTGTGTTTCACTTCACATGCAAGCGAGAACGAAAAGGTGATAAGAGATCGGTATTATTCTGCCACCTCATTCAAAACATATTCATTAGTAGGCATACTTGATTGAAATTGTCTGATGTGCTGGGTAGGCCAGGTTTAGAGTTTACCTCACTTGCCCTGAAGTGCGAACTCTACCCACTGATGCACCGGGCAAGCTGAATCAAGTCAAGGCTAGTATCATCCAGCAAAACAGTATCACACAATCACGTCCGATCTTGAAAAAGCAGAAGAATCTGTGCGCTCTCAGTTAGCCCTACAGATGTCAGAACTTACCTCCCCAGCTCCTCCCCCATATCGTAGAACACCTCCACATCCTCTTGCCTGAAGCCAGCCATGGTCTGACTGGGTTGCTGCTGAGAGAAGCTGTGTCTTGAATCACACTGAAATACAGAAGAGGGGGCAATTTTTTTTTGTAATTACCAGAGAAAGAGCACAAAGGTTTAAGACCAATATCATAACAATGACAGATGAATGTGATGTTGACATGAGCAGAAATGCCTAAATGAACTACAGGATTGATTGTTATAGACATGTTACAGCAACATTAGGTGGCAGTGATAATAAAATCAGCTCAAACAAACACATACAGTATGGATTTATGACCGTGCGCACATTCCCCCCCAAAAAAGATAATCAAGGACAACAACCACCCGAGACACTGCCTGTACACCCCGCTACCATCCAGAAGGCGAGGTCAGTACAGGTGCATCAAAGCTGGGAACGAAAAACAGCTTCTATCTCAAGGCCACCAGACAGCAACCACTAACTCAGAGAGGCTCCTGCCTACACTGAGGCCCAATCACTGGCCACTTTAATAAATGGATCACTAGTCACTTTAAACACTGCCACTTTAAATAATGCCACTTTAATAATGTTTACATATCTTACATTACTCATATCACATGTATATACTATATTTTATACCAGCTATTGCACCTTGCCTTTGCTCATCCATATATTTATATGTACATATTCTCATTCCCCCTTCAGATGTGTGTATTAGGTAGTGGTTGGGGAATTGTTAGACTACTTGTTAGATATTACTGCACTGTAGAAACTAGAAGCACAAGCATTTCGCTACACACGCATTAACATCTGCTAACCATGTGTGTGTGACCAATACAATTTGATTTGATTCAACAACACCAGCAGTGGCTGTCCATACTTGGCCGAAGTCAACACAGCAGGCTGATGTCGATGCATTAGTCAGTCCTACTTACGTCATATTCTTCCATCAACTACCTAGCTGATTAAAGGCTCTCAATTCGGTTTTAACATGACATTGGATAACCATTTGCTAACTTCTGCTATCAAGAAAAAAACATTTAGATTTGTTAAATAGGCCCACGATTTTGTTTCAAGCAAAACAAATCTTGCTAGCTAACGTCTGTAACAAGCAAGCGAACTATGTCTGTCCACTTAGTCCAGAAGAAAATAACTCACCAGCAAACCTAGCTAAAACACCGGACTGATATGACAATGGGTCAAATCGATAACTATTCATAACATTTAAGCTATTGTAACAATTTGACAAAACTATTACATTGTATCTAGTTAACTTGCTAGCTGCTAACTTACATTAGCCAGTCTAGCCATACAATTTAGCAATCGCTGCATGCTAGCTGTGCTTGTCACACACAAGGTCGGGATTCGAAGCAAACGCTAACGTTTGTGTAAAACGACACGATGGCACTTTTATTTTTAAAAATGACGTAATTTAATCACAATAATATAGATAGCTACCTACATTATAACGTTAACTGGCTACGGGTCCCGCATTCGTCTCCGGAGTCAAAGGTGGTTAAAGATAATTACAGCATGTTCCATTTCAGGATGGACCATATGGCATGAGGGGCTCCTGATGACTGGATGGATAGGTATCCCACCAGGCATTCAGCCCATTTTTTAAATAACTTAATTATACATTTCTGCTCCAACTTTCACCTTTCCGATATTTGGCGTTCTCAGAATCCAACTTTAAAAATGTTATTGGTTTAACTCTACAACTAGCGACAGACAATTCAAATCTATAAATGATTATTGGTTGGTATCTTCCAATCTTATGAATCTTGTCAGTGAATGTAGTATTTCTTCAGCTCCTCTGACAGACTATTGTTCTATTATTCTTTTGTTTTGATAATGACAAGAGATTTTCTAAAGCATATTGGTCGATTTCATTATTTAATTTAAAGAATGAGTCATTTTGTTTACAGTCTAAAGCTCTTATTCAGAGAGACCTGTCTCGATTCTGCTCTTTCTTCTACTAACAAATGGGAAATTATTAAATTCAGAATTCGATGTCTTGCTTGCTAGGGTCCCGTAGCTACTGGTAAAATGCTAGCTCGGAAAAGATTCATCAAGCTCATGGATATTATTGTTGTATATTAACAGGCTGAGAAATAAACTTGATTTAAATGAAGATGAAAAACCAGAGCTTGCTAAATGCCAACGTGAAACGACATATACAACGATAAGGCACATGATGCCTTCATCCATTCAAAGGCCAGGATTGGATTGAAAAAGGTGAAAAAAAACATATTATTTCTTTAATTTGGAGAAAAGTAGGCAGAGTAGGAATAGGATTTAATCCATTTATTGTAAATGACACTATATCTTATGATTTTGAAGTGATTAATAAGAAAATGCACTCTTCTACAGTTCACTATATCAATCTATCTTTGAGAAGGCAACTTGGATTCCTTTTTCATTCCTTTAATACTCTGTTTAGCCTATAGAAGAAAGGTTTAAGAAACGGTGATTCTGATGTAGATATTACTGAGTTGGACCAAGCCATTAAAACAATGCCTATAGGTAAATCTCCTGGACCGGAATGGGTGTCTCCTGAATTCGATCAAAATTTTGGCCTGATATTAGAGACTTATTACTTTTGGTCTACAAAGAGGTATTGCTAACGCTATCTTACCTCCTTCTTTGAGACAGGGACTAATAGTTCTTATACCCAAAACCAAAGAAGTACTCTCAGTGAATGTAGTATTTCTTCAGCTCCTCTGACAGACTATTGTTCTATTATTCTTTTGTTTTGATAATGACAAGAGATTTTCTAAAGCATATTGGACATTTCATTATTTAATTTTAAAGAATGAGTCATTTTTGTTTACAGTCTAAAGCTCTTATCAGAGAGACCTGTCTCGATTCTGCTCTTTCTTCTACTAACAAATGGGAAATTATTAATTCAGAATTCGATGTCTTGCTTGCTACGGGTCCCGTAGCTACTGGTAAAATGCTAGCTCGGAAAAGATTCATCAAGCTCATGGATATTATTGTTGATATTAACAGGCTGAGAAATAAACTTGATTTAAATGAAGATGAAAAACCAGAGCTTGCTAAATGCCAACGTGAACGACATATACAACGATAAGGCACATGATGCCTTCATCCATTCAAAGGCCAGGATTGGATTGAAAAAGGTGAAAAAAAACATCTTATTTCTTTAATTTGGAGAAAAGTAGGCAGAGTAGGAATAGGATTTAATCCATTTATGTAATGACACTATATCTTATGATTTTGAAGTGATTAATAAGAAAATGCACTCTTTCTACAGTTCACTATATCAATCTCATCTTTGAGAAGGCAACTTGGATTCCTTTTTCATTCCTTTAATAACTCTGTTTAGCCTATAGAAGAAAGGTTTAAGAAACGGTGATTCTGATGTAGATATTACTGAGTTGGACCAAGCCATTAAACAAATGCCTATAGGTAAATCTCCTGGACCGGAATGGGTGTCTCCTGAATTCATCAAAATTTTTGGCCTGATATTAGAGACTTATTAGCTTTTGGTCTACAAAGAGGGTATTGCTAACGCTATCTTACCTCCTTCTTTGAGACAGGGACTAATAGTTCTTATACCCAAACCAAAGAAGTACTCTCTTTACCTGGACAATTGGAGACCAATCACGTTGTTGCACCTGACAATAAGTTACTAGCCCATGTCTATGCCAATAGGCTGAAACAAGGCCTTGATGATATAATCAGTGAAATTCAATCAGCCTTCATTAAAGGAAGGAGTATTCATAACCAGGCCCAGCGCCACGAGGGTGCAATGGGGGGCATTGCCCCCTTAGTTGGAATATTGTGCCCCCTCAGTTTTGTATCCATATTCTGTCCCACAATCTGCCCCCTCCGTCATGCCCAACCGATTTGTTGTGTATGCTTCATTCATGCAACTCCCTTGCATGCATCATACGTACGTCATACACATTTTACCAGTACATTTTTTTTGTTGATTGGCCTTCACAGTAGAAGGGCAGGGTCAATTTGACCGTTTAGGTTTACTTTCAAAGTTACGTACTACGAAGAAAAAAAAAATTTCACCTCGCAGCTGGATGGAATTTAGCCAATGTTAACAGTTAGGTAGGTAAACAGCGAGTAGCAGCAGTGTAAAAACAAAGAGGGAGGGGGGGACTGTTTGGCCCTCCTTTTCCTGTAGTCCACGATCAGCTCCTTTGTCTTGCTCACATTGCGAGAGAGGTTGTTGTCCTGGCTAGGGTTGCACATTTTGGGGAATATTCAGAGGTGGAAACTTTCCGTGGGAATTAACGGGAATATATTGGAATTAACAGGAATATATGGGAATTAACAGAAATATATGCAAATTAATATTAATACCATTTAAATGTAGATGTGTTTTTGCATTTAATATATTTACCATATCATATGGAGACAGAAACATAAACCTTTCAACCTTATAAGAAGACATAATTGCAAATGATTAAATCCTTCCAATAGAAATAAATACAAATATTTAGTCACGAATTGAACTTTAATTAAATGAATTGACTCTTCACATGGGATGATTTCACTGAAAAACAAAAGAAAGGGAATACTGAATGATCCCAATGATCCATCACATCTCCCCAAAAAGTTTTCAACATACATCTGTAAAATGATAGTCTAGAAACAAAAGCTTTGGTTTTCTTCCTCTCAGGCTTCCATGTCTTCTCCCTGGACTTCCTCAATGTCCACCTCTTGAACATCAGACTCTGAGGCCTCATCTTCACTGTCACTTTCCAACCTTGTTGAGGAGGTTCGTCAGCCGCCTTTGCTCGTTGTCAGGCTCAAAAAGCCTCATATTTGCCCGGATGGCCACCAATTTTTCAACCCTTGTATTGGTCAGCCTGTTGCGTGCTTTGGTGTGAGTGTTCCCAAACAGGGACCAGTTGCGCTCTGAGGCGGCTGATGTTGGTGGGAATTGGAGGATGATGGAGGCAACAGGGGAAAGAGCCTCAGATCCACAAAGTCACTTCCACCAGGTGGCTGATGAGATATACTCCATCCCAAAGCCCTTGCTTGGAAGTGTACTTCGCCAGACTGCCAAGAACCTTGCCCTCTTCCAGACCAAGGTGGCGAGACACGGTAGTGATGACACCATAGACCTTGTTGATCTCTGCACCAGACAGGATGCTTTTGCCAGCATACTTGGGGTCCAACATGTACGCTGCAGCGTGTGTGGGATTCAGGCAGAAGTCTTCACGCTTTTTGATGTATTTCAGAACTGCAGTTTCCTCTGCTGGGAGCAACAGTGAAGTGGGCAGGGAGATTTCTTCTCTTACATCTGCAAACAGAGTCTGAACATCAGACAGGATGGCATTGTCTCCCTCAATCTGTGCAATGGCTACTGCTATAGGTTTCAGGAGTTTCAGGCTGCTTACCACTCTCTCCCAAAATACATCATCAAGGAGGATCCTCTTGATGGAGCTGTCCATATCGGCAGACTGTGATATGGCCATTTCTTGGAGACTCCTTCCCCTCCAGGAGACTGTCAAACATGATGACAACACCACCCCAATGGGTGTTGCTGGGAAGCTTCAATGTGGTGGTCTTATTCTTCTCACTTTGCTTGGTGAGGTAGATTGCTGCTATAACTTGATGACCCTTCACATACCTAACCATTTCCTTGGCTCTCTTGTAGAGTGTATCCATTGTTTTCAGTGCCATGATGTCCTTGAGGAGCAGATTCAATGCATGAGCAGCACAGCCAATGGTTGTGATGTGAGGGTAGGACTCCCCTACTTTAGACCAAGCAGCCGTCATGTTCACAGCATTGTCTGTCACCAGTGCAAATACCTTCTGTGGTCCAAGGTCATTGATGACTGCCTTCAGCTCCTTTGCAATGTAGAGACCGGTGTGTCTGTTGTCTCTTGTGTCTGTGCTCTTGAGAATACTGCTTGAGGGGTGAAGATGATGTAGTTAATTATTCCCTGCCCACGAACATTCGACCACCCATCAGAGATGATTGCAATACAGTCTGCTTTCGCTATTATTTGCTTGACCTTCGCTCGAACTCTGTTGAACTCTGCATCCAGCAAATGAGTAGATAATACATGTCTGGTTGGAGGGGTGTATGCTGGGCGAAGAACATTCAGAAATCTCTTCCAATACACATTGCCTGTGAGCATCAGATGTGAACCAGTTGCATACACAGCTTGAGCAAGACATTCATCAGCATTTCTCTGACTACATTCCTCCATTGGGTCAAAAAAACTTCAGATTCCAGGAGGACCATGAGCTGTTGCTATCGATAAGGTGTCTGATTCATAATTTCCACCTCGAATAGAAGTAGAGGGACGTTTGTCAGAGGTTGCTTGTGTAACAGTATAGCTTCCGTCCCTCTCTTCGCCCCTACCTGGGCTCGAACCAGGGACCCTCTGCACACATCAACAACAGCCACCCTCGAAGCATCGTTACCCATCACTCCACAAAAGACGCGGCCCTTGCAGAGCAAGGGCAACAACTACTTCAAGGTCTCAGAGCGAGTGACGTCACCGATTGAAACGCTATTAGCGCACACCCCGCTAACTAGCTAGCCATTTCACATCGGTTACAACCTGTTGTGAGCGCTGAGGGAACTTTTAGCACTTGGCCAGATGATTCTGCATCTTTGTTGCATTTTTCACATATGATTTGGCACAGTACTTGCAAATGTACAAAGCTTTCCTTCTACATTAGCTGAGAGAAATTTCTCCCCACACATCAGATAGAGCCCGTGGCATTTTCCTGTAAAGATTATAAAAATGAGTAAAACAAAAACAATTCCATGTACAGATAAATAGTTTAGCAGTTAGATTAAACAACTCCTTTGTAAGATAAAATGTTTAAATGAAAACATGTATGGAAATTCTAGTAAAAATTCCCTATATTAGGTCAGTTAGGATCACCACTTTATTTTAAGAATGTGAAATGTCAGAATAATAGTAAGAGTGATTATTTCAGTAGGTCATTAGTTTACATACACTCAATTAGTATTTGGTAGCATTGCTTTAAATTGTTTAACTTGGGTCAAACGTTTCGGGTAGCCTTCACAAGCTTCCCACAATAAGTTGGGTGAATTTTGGCCCATTCCTCCTGACAGAGCTGGTGTAACTGGAGTCAGGTTTGTAAGGCCTCCTTGCTCGCCACGGCTTTTTCAGTTCTGTCCACAAATGTTCTTTAGGATTGAGGTCAGGGCTTTGTGATGGCCACTCAATACCTTGATTTTGTTGCCCTTAAGCCATTTTGCCACAACTTTGGGAAGTATGCTTGGGGTCATTGTCCATTTGGAAGACCCATTTGCGACCAAGCTTTAACTTCCTGACTGATGTCTTGAGATGTTGCTTCAAGATATCCACATACATTTCCATCCTCATGATGCCATCTATTTTGTGAAGTGCACCAGTCCCTCCTGCAGCAAAGCACTCCCACAACATGATGCTGCCACCCCCGTGCTTCACGGTTGGGATGGTGTTCTTCGGCTTGCAAGCATCCCCCTTTTTGCTCCAAACATAACAATGGTCATTATGGCCAAACAGTTCTATTTTTGTTTTTCATCAGACCAGAGGACATTTCTCCAAAAAGTACAATCTTTGTTCCCATGAGCAGTTGCAAACCGTAGTCTGGCTTTTTTATGGCGGTTTTGGAGCAGTGGCTTCTTCCTTGCTGAGCAGCCTTTCAGGCTGATATAGGACTCGTTTTACTGTGGATATAGATACTTTTGTACCTGTTTCCTCCAAGGTCCTTTGCTGTTGTTCTGGGATTGATTTGCACTTTTCGCACCAAAGTACGTACATCTGTAGGAGACAGAGAGAGTCTCCTTCCTGAGCGGTATGACGGCTGCGTGGTCCCATGGTGTTTTTACTTGCGTACTATTGTTTGTACAGATTAACGTGGTACCTTCAGGTATTTGGAAATTGCTCCCAAGGATGAACCAGACTTGTGGAGGTCTCCAATTTCTTTTCTAAGGTCTTGGCTGATTTCTTTTGATTTTCCCATGATGTCAAACAAAGAGGCACTGAGTTTGAAGGTAGGCTTTGAAATACATCCACAGGTACACCTCCAATTGACTGAAATTATGTCAATTAGCCTATCAGAAGCTTCTAAAGCCATTATATAATTTTCTGGAGTTTTCAAGCTGTTTAAAGGCACAGTCAACTTAGTGTATGTAAACTTCTGACCCACTGGAATTGTGATACAGTGAATTATAAATGAAATAATCTGTCTCTAAACAATTGTTGGAAAAATGGCTTGTGTCATGCACAAAGTAGATGTCCTAACCAACTTGCCAAAACTATAGTTTGTTAACAAGAAATTGGTGGAGTGGTTGAAAAACGAGTTTTAATGACTCCAACCTAAGTGTATGTAAACTTTCGACTTCAACTGTACCTACACGTAGAAGACACAGGCCTCCTTACGGTCCCTGGATTTTCTAAGCAAACAGCTGGAGGCAGGGCATTCTCCTATAGAGCTCCATTTTTAGGAAATGATCTGCCTATCCATGTGAGAGACACAGACTCGGTCTCGACCTTTAAGTCTTTACTGAAGACTCATTTCTTCAGTAGTTCCTATGATTGAGCGTAGTCTGGCCCAGTAGTGTGAAGGTGAACGGAAAGGCACTGGAGCAACAAACCGCCCTTGCTTTCTCTGCCTGGCCAGTTCCCCTCTCTCCACTGGGATTCTCTGCCTCAAACCCTATTACGGGTGCTGAGTCACTGGCTTACTGGTGCTCTTCCATGCCGTCCCTAGGAGGGGTGCGTCACTTGAGTGGGTTGAGTCACTGATGTGGTCTTCCTGTCCGAGTTGGAGCTCCCCCTGGGGTTCGTGCCATGGGGGAGATCTTTGTGGGCTCTACTTGGCCTTGTCTCAGGATAGTAAGTTGCTGGTTGAAGATATCCTTCCGGTGGTGGGGGCTGTGCTTTGGCAAAGGGTGTGGGGTTATATCCTGCCTGTTTGGCCCTATCCGGGGGTATCGTCGGACGGGGCCACAGTGTCTCCCGACTGCTCCTGTCTCAGCCTCCAGTATTTATGCTGCAATAGTTTGTGTCAGGGGGCTAGAGTCAGTCTGTTATATCTGGAGTTTTTCTCCTGTCATATCCGGTGTACTGTGTGAGCTTAAGTATGCTCTCTCTAATTCTCTCTCTCGGAGGACCTAAGCACCTAGGACCATGCCTCAGGACTACCTGGCCTGATGACTACTTGCTGTCCCCAGTCCACCTGGTCGTGCTGCTGCTCCAGTTTCAACTGTTCCACCTGCGGCTATGGAACCCTGACCTGTCCACCGGACGTGCTACCTTGTCCCAGACCTGCTATTTTCAACTCTCTAGAGACAGCAGGTGCGGTAGAGATACTCTAAAGGATCGGCTATGAAAAGCCAACTGACATTTACTCCTGAGGTGCTGACCTGTTGCACCCTCTACAACCACTGTGATATTATCTGACCCTGCTGGTCATCTATGAAAATTTTAATATCTTGGCCATGTTCTGTTATAATCTCCACCCGGCACAGCCAAAAGAGGACTGGCCACCCCTCATAGCCTGGTTCCTCTCCAGGTTTCTTCCTAGGTTTCGGCCTTTCTAGGGAGTTTTTACTAGCCACTGTGCTTCTACACCTGCATTGCTTGCTGTTTGGGGTTTTAGGCTGGGTTTCTGTACAGCACTTTGACATCAGCTGATGTAAGAAGGGCTTTTATAAATAATTTGATTGATTGATTCACTGTTATAAGCTAATGTTTTTGATGAATTCCTGGGCTTAACTTCCCATGGAAAATTTCCGTAAAGTTTACGACCCTTTGCAGCCCTAGTCCTGGCACCACTGACAGTTCTGACCTACTCCCTATAGGCTGTCTCATCGTTGTCAGTGATTAGGCCTACCACTGTTGTGTCGTCAGCAAACTTAATGATGGTGTTGGAGTCGTGCTTGGCCACGCAGTCGTGGGTGAACAAGGAGTACAGGAAGGGACTAAGCATCCCCGAGGGGCTCCAGTGTTGAGGATCAGCGTCGCAGATGTTTTTTATTTATTTAACCTTTATTTAACTAGGCAAGTAAGTTAAGAACAAATTCACAACGGCTACGGAGAGCGTGATCACACAGTCGTCCGGAACAGCTGGTGCTCTCACTCATGCTTCAGTGTTGCTCGCCTCAAAGCGAGCATGAAAGGCATTTAGCTCGTCTGGTAGGCTCGCGTCACTGGGCAGCTAGCGGCTGGGTTTTCCTTTGTAGTCCGTAATAGTTTAAGCCCCGCCACATCCGACGAGCGTCAGCGCCAGTGTAGTAGAATGCTGATGAGAGTACAGAGATACAGTCTACATGTGATAAACAAACCAGGAACAGAGATGCATATCACTGATGCACTGAGCTGAGCATACCTGAAGGAACAGAGAGCGAAATTGCTGGATGGTGAGCTGGATGTAAACTACATCACTCATCAACTTCCTGTTTCAGAAGAGAAACTGCAGCAATTCAAAACAGCAACAGCATAAGATGAAGAGTTAAGACTAGTCACAGAAACAGTTAAAGGATGGCCAGGCACGAGAGGGAAAGTTACAAAGAAAATACAGCACTACTGAACTTTCAGAGAGGACTTGACATACTCAGATGGACTGCTGTTCAAAAGTTCAAAACTTGTCGTTCCTCAGATAATGAGAGAAGAAATTATGGAAAAAATCCATGAACACATGGGAACCGTAAAATGCAAGGGATGTTTTGTTCTGGCCAGACACGGCTAAACAGATTGAAGATGTTGTGACAAAATGTGAAGTCTGCAACACACATTAAAACAACAACCAAAGAGAGCCGCTCATGTCTCATCCAGTCCCAGAGAGCTTGGGCAAAAGTTGGAGGGGACCTCTTCCATTACGACACAGATTATCTACTATTTGTGGATAACTACTCAAAATACCCAGAAATCTCCGAGCAGTGGGACAGCAAGTAAACATATCATTACTAAAGTCGATCTTCTCAAGGCATGGGGTGCCCGACCTTTTGTGCTCCGACAATAGAAGACAGTTGGTGAGTCAAGAAATGTCATAGTTCTCTACGAGCTGGGAGTTCAATCATGTCACGTCGAGCCCTAGAGTTCTAGTCAAACGGCCAAGCTGAGAGAGCAGTTCAGACTGTAAAGAACCTGTTGAAAAAAGCACAAGACATCAACAGAGACCCTTACATAGCTCTCCTTAAGTACAGAAACCCACCCCTGGATGGAGTACGTCTCTCGCCTGCACAACTACTAATGGGAAGAAGGCTGAAGACAAAGATTCTGACATCAAAGAGATTGTTAAAGCCAGGACTCTTATCAGCATGTCAGGCACTGTCTCACAAGCAGACAACCGAGACAAAAACACTACTTTGACCAAGGCACACATAAGCTTCCGGTCATGAAGGAAGGAGAACGAGTCAGGATCAGACAAGACAACAAATGGTAACCAGCAATTCTACTTGGAAAACATGACCAGACAAGGTAATAAATAGTACAAACACCAAACTAGAGAATCTACAGAAGAAACCGGAGACACACTCCGAGAGACAGTCAGAAAGAGAGATTAAAAAAAAGTCTAAATTAAGGGAGATGTCATGTATGTACATGTACTTACCTGGAGTGCCTGAAAGTGGCACTGTTACTAATTACTACATGTGATCGTCTGTACTTGCACTTGACCCATGACATCTGATAAACATTGTTCTTCTACCTGCATCCCTTCCTCAGTGTGCTAATATATTACAAAGGTAAAAAGAAAATCCATACACGATAGGGAAAACTAACCTAATCCACTCAAATAAAAATAGTACATTGACAAAAACAAAACAAACTCCCATTTCTTCCTTAAAATCTCCATAGGGCTTGTGACAATACTCCATGCAACTCCTCCCCCAATAAATATTTCAATCCCAGGAACCGCACCCACAATAACATCTATTTTCCTGGACCTTCTTTCCACCTTGGCAGTGCCATTAATAGTCATCTCACAGTTCTGGATGAAATCTCGCGTCTTGTGACGGCCGGCCGCCCAACAACCTGCCCGCTTGACCCTATCCCCTCCTCTCTTCTCCAGACCATTTCCGGAGACCTTCTCCCTTACCTCACCTCGCTCATCAACTCATCCTTGACCGCTGGCTACGTCCCTTCCGTCTTCAAGAGAGCGAGAGTTGCACCCCTTCTGAAAAAACCTACACTCGATCCCTCCGATGTCAAYAACTACAGACCAGTATCCCTTCTTTCTTTTCTCTCCAAAACTCTTGAACGTGCCGTCCTTGGCCAGCTCTCCTGCTATCTCTCTCAGAATGACCTTCTTGATCCAAATCAGTCAGGTTTCAAGACTAGTCATTCAACTGAGACTGCTCTTCTCTGTGTCACGGAGGCGCTCCGCACTGCTAAAGCTAACTCTCTCTCCTCTGCTCTCATCCTTCTAGACCTATCGGCTGCCTTTGATACTGTGAACCATCAGATGCACTATTGTAAAGTGGTTGTTCCACTGGATATCATAAGGTGAATGCACCAATTTGTAAGTCGCTCTGGATAAGAGCGTCTGCTAAATGACTTAAATGTAATGTAAATGTAATTAATCACCATAGCTATAAAGGCCACAATGTCCACCTTCTTAACCTTTGAAATATCTCGGTCCCGCTGGTGAAAGGCAACCCCTACAGTCTGCAGTGAAGGCTTATGCACCACTATGGCCTCTTCTGGAACACCATTTGAACCCTCAACCCTTTTAACAACCGCTGCATGTGAAACGCTCTGGACAGCCCTGACTTTGGCCACCTCATTCTCCTTCACCCTTGTCAGGCATTCCAAAGCAGTTGCTTCCTGGTTCCCACCACAATTGCAACGTGTCACATTTTCATCCATTTTAAAACATGACATGATCTTTTCCATAACTTGGACATCTTGGCATCAGTGGCGACCCGTCATCCAGGGCGGGTGGGGCAGAGCTCCACATTTGTAGCAAAAATAAATAATTCTATTTTTTGGGCTTGCCTGTTTTACATGTTATTTTGGAATTAATACATATCACATATCAGTTTGCAAACAATGTAAAAAAAGATATATAATTCAGTTAATAAAGCTGCATACAGACATGGTCTCTTGTTTTCTTGAGTAAGGCAGCTCCAAAGTGCAGATGTTTCAGCCTAGCTCAGTGCTTTCTGTGGTGGTGGGGCGAGCCAGCTAAATCTGGAGCGTTACGCCGTGATTGGCTCAGTGTTGTGTCACTCGTGGTGCTGGCGCTTGACTTGCACGTACAAATTCAGCACACACAACATTCTATGATAGAATTGTGTTATTTGACATGTCAAATTAAAAGCTTATTTAACACGTCAAATAGCGCTATATGACGTGTATATTTTTTGACACGCAAAGACCTAAACGGTGTTCAATGTGCCTCAACCTAATTAATTTTGCCTACTGTTCTAACTTGGTGGTGCACATATAGCCTATAACCTGTTTTAGAGAAATGTAATCATCGAATATTGTAAGAGCTTCTCATTGTCTACACCTGCTTCTACACCTGCATTACTAGCTGTTTGGGGTTTTAGGCTGGGTGTCTGTACAGCACTTCGAGATATTAGCTGATGTACGAAGGGCTATATAAAATAAAATTGATTGATTGATTATATTGGGACAGCTTTATGTAGGCCCTAACAGTTTGTGAGCATCGTTTGTCACCGCTATAGTGCAATTAATGTTTAGTCTTGTGGGTTTGCTAGCATGCATCCCACTTGTTTTTTTTTTGCCCCACCAAGATTCAAATGCTAAAATTGCCACTGCTTGGCATGTGTATGGGTCTGTTTCATTAATCACAATTATTTACTCCAGTTGGGCCCTATGTTCCATTGAGGCTCAAAGACAATGCAAAACACACGAATAAAGAAAATAGTCAATGTATTACATTTGGAATGTAAAAACATAATATGCCATATCATTCAATCCTGGCCTGACTGGGAAAACAGTAGTAAAAAGTAATAAAACCATTTTCAGTGTTTACCATCACAGCAACAACAAAAAATCTGCAGTCAGAGACACTTCCCCGCCAAAAAATAACATTTAAATCACTATTCTTCAGTTATAAACAAAATACATGCCATCACACCATACCCTGCTAGATCAATATTCAGGTTGGCAACACCAACTAAATTACAACAAAATGATTTTCCTGATTATAGGGACTCAAAGACGTGTGGGGCTGTAAACATGACGTACACCTTGGGGAGATGGGACAGTGGAGCATAGGAGTTAATCTCAATTATATTTAATTGAATCCTCACATCCTCCCTCCTTGTCTCCTTCTCAAAGCACATGGAGTAAATCTTACATTCCCCACCCTCGGATCTTCTCCAATGCATTTTGCGAAGGAGACAAGTAGAGGATGCGAGGAATCAAGGAAATACAATTGACATACACCCCAGCAATTGGACTACTGTGAGGTTATCCGAGAGGAATGAGACTGGCCGACTATCCGTCCTGCTGCTGGATGAAGGGGTTGGGGATGGCTTCCATGCCATCCTGAGGACAGATGAGCACCACGGACGTCCCTCTACAAACCACCAGGCCCAGCTGCCGCGTGTCCTCAGTCAACTTGAACTGGTCGTCAGGATCTGGAAACAACAGAAGGAAGTGACATAACAGGCCAGAGGTCATTGACAGTATGCGCAACTACACCATGAATGACCCAACACAACCTTCTTTATAAAATTGGCAAGTTATGACCTTTTGGTTTCATTGTCAATTTTTTTTTTTTACTGAGGGGCTACATCACATACGTGTTCCATTTAAGTCTGTGGGCAACAGTCTCGTTACAAACCCAGGAGTGCATTTTTACTTCTGTAGAAGTGATATGAGGTCATACAAGCAAGTCTTAGTTTCCGCTACATACCCCGCAAGTACTCGATGGTGCTGTCCAATACCAGGTTCAACAGGGGGTCAAACCCCTTCAGGACTCCACTGGCTGAGACAAATACATTTGGATTATTATCTTGAATGGAATCAGGGAGAAGAACACTAGAGAAAAGGATGAGGACTGTGGCCAGTCATGGAACAGCATTTCCACACAGGCAAAAGTTTGTCAGTGTTCTGTTGTGAAAGCTGCATGTTTTCACATAGTAATGAAGAGGACTAAGTAAATGTTATCTTCACTTTCTTTTCAATAGCTAGATCAAAAGGTAAAAACTGATTTAGGCCTACCCTCTCGTCCTCCCTGAAACTTCACACGGATTTGTTTATCAATGTACTTTGACAGGTCAAAGATACTCTCTTTCTTCTTCTTCTCTCCTTCCTTGTTTCTGTCCTGGTTTCTGTCCTGAAAGGAAAACATTTAGTATATTTATTTAGCACGCTGCTATGATTCAGTCATGAGTTTGCACCTCACGCTAACAAAGATCTCAACCCACTCCATCTCTCGCTAGTAGTGGTCAGAATACTGTAACTAGATTGAAAGACACCTATTTTAAATTTGTAAGAACTATAGAACAGATAGTGGACGATATATTAGGTTTTAAGTTTATGCAGGGCCGGTTCCAGGCATAAGCGACATAAATGGTCGCTTAGGGCCCCTGGCCGCTAGGAAGCCCCGACCTAAAAATATATAAATGTATATACACCAGGAGCAGTTAGTCTTGCAAGCTATCTAAACTTGTAATAATCATCAATGAATACCAACAGGCATGCAAGGCACATGCCCAGGGCGCGGACCTCAAGGGGGCCATCATTGATTTTGTTGGTCATTCTCAATCAAATATCATATTAACATGGCATAACTCATGACAAAATTTGTAGAATTGCAGGGAATAAGCTGTAAAACTGCAACAACAAAAAAATCTCTGCCCCATGGCAAAAGGAGTAGAATTGCACAAAATGTGTAGAATTGCAGAAAACTTGCTTTAAAACTACAACATTAGCTAGGTTTCCATCCAATTGGCATCAGATTTTTGTGAATATTCTACAAATCGGCATTAAAAACAATATGCACATTTTCCAACACAGGTGTGTTTCCATCAAATTGACTTGTTGTAGATAAAAGGCTGTGCATGATGACGTAGTGCACATAAAAATTACTTTTGTGGTTAAATTGTACCGAATAAAAACAAAGTTAAATGGGTTTCCATCGCATTTTCAACTCTACTGATGGTTTTGTCACAAAATAATTGCATTAAATAGCGATTGTGCCCACTCTGGTCTTGGCACGTGCACTCTAGCCAACAACTGGCAGATACAGTACAGGTAGCCTAGTACATGATGACATTATTATGGACATAAGAGCTCAGGGGGGGGGGGGGGGGGGTCATTCGGGGCTCCCGAGTGGCGCAGCGGTCTAAGGCACTGCATCTCAGTGCTAGAGGCGTCACTACAGACACCCTGGTTCAAATCCAGGCTGTATCACAACCGGCCGTGAATGGGAGTCCGATAGTGCGGTTGAACAATTGGCCCAGCGTTGGCCGGATTTGGCCGGTGTAGGCCGCCATTGTAAATAAGAATTTGTTCTTAACTGACATGCCTAGTTAAATAGGTTAAATACATTTTTCAAAAATCTAATAATAATAATAATAATTTGGCAGCCAAGCATCGATCATCATGTCACCAGAAGAAGACCATCAATATTTATTGGAAAGGAGTAATTTATTCATTTTAGAGGTATTTGACCCAGTTATGTTAGAGACGTGAAGATTTACATACATTGTCAACCTGACAATTTCTAATGATTATTTATCAATTCAATAATGTTTGAATAACAAGTATTAGGTAAATCTGCAATAATAATTTTAAGTAAAAATAACAATTACGTGTAACTACTGTTCAAAATTAATTAAGTAGGTCTAAATACCTTGAGTGCAAAAGCTCATCCAAGTTTACTTCGATATGATGGTTATTATATCAACATTTTCGCATAAAAGCGTTTCCCCCGCCATTTCTTGCATAATGAATTTTACTGACACAAAAAGATCCCACCTTATCTTGAGTGTTTTGTTGACACTTGGAAAGTCTACAGACAAATTAGCTATTTCCTTTAGGCCTGTCATGACATTTTTTATCCAACATGTACTTTACTCGCATAAAAAGGTTAGATGGAAACCTGGTTATTTTCTCTACGGCAAAATTTCTAATGGGAAAATGTGTACTATCGCAGGAATGTAATGTCAAGAAGGGGGCTGTCATGCCAAATAGTGTCCCCCTCTACGTCACAATGGGATTCGATGAGCTTTAGATTCGGTTGCTAGAATTTGAAACGTTCTGACCGGATTACGTAATGAACCAAAGCGTCCGTTGCTATGCTGGTTGCTTGGCTCCAATTTACCTCGTAGGTTGCGGGCAGTTCTAATTCTATTTCACCACATAAACGCTCGCTCAGTCTGGTCAAAGTTATTACCTCAGAATTGCCACTGGGTGGCAACCAAATCCAAAAAGGCTAGAGTTTATGGAAGAAATGATCCACTCTGCCATTTTTTTGCAGCTACCCTTGGTACATGCAGTCTCCTGAGTTGGCCACTAGTAGGAACTGCGCCTCCGTTTTTCACCTTCATTGATAAATGCACGGAGTTTCTGGTTGTCCAAAGGTGTATTCATTACGTATTGCAACGGAAACAGTTGAAGAACCAATCGGAACGAGGTAACTACCTGAATTTGTCCAATAAACTAGTTTTCGTTGCAAAACATTTTATGTTTGGAGTAAACGGTTTCTGTTGCAAAGCGTTTTTCAACAGAATATGAGTAATGAATACACCCCAGTTTTTCGAAATAAATTTGGATGCTTGTACACTGAACAAAAATATAAACCCTACATGCAATAATGTCTAAGATTTTACTGAGTTGCAGTTCATATAATGAAATCAGTCAATTGAAATCAATTCATTAGGCCCTAATCTATGGATTTCACATGACTGGGAATACAGATACGCATCTGTTGGGTCAGAGATACCTTACAAAAAAAGGTAGGGGCGTAGAGCCGAAAACCAGTCAGTATCTGGTGTGATCAACATTTGCCTCATGCAGCGCGACACATCTCCTTCGCATAGAGTTGATCAGGCTGTTGATTGTGGCCTGTGGAATGTTGTCTCACTTCTCTTCAATGGCTGTGCGAAGTTGCTGGATATTGGCGGGAACTGGACCACACTGTCTTACACGTCGATTCAGAGCATCTCAAAACATGCTCAATGGGTGACATGTCTTATGAGTATGCAGGCCATGAAAGAACTGGGACATTTTCAGCTTCCAGGAATTGTGTACAAATCCTTGCAACATGGGGCCGTGCATTATCATGTTGAAACATGATGGCGGCTACCAGGATCTCGTCACAGTATTTCAGTATCTCCGTGCATTCAAATTGCCATCAATAAAATGCAATTGTGTTCGTTGTCCGTAGCTTATGCCTCCCCATACCATAACCCCACCATGGGGCACTCTGTTCAGCAAACCGCTCGCCTACACAATGCCATACACACCGTCTGCCCGGTACAGTTGAAACCGGGATTCATCCATGAAGAGCACACTTCTCCAGCGTGCCAATGGCCATCGATGAGCATTTGCCCACTGAAGCTTAATTGCAGTCAGGTCAAGACCCGGATGAGGTTGACGAGCATGCAGGTGAGCTTCCCTGAGATGGTTTGTGCAGAAAGTCTTTGGTTGTGCAAAACCACAGTTTCATTAGCGTTCCTAGTGGCTGGTCTCGGAACGATCCCGCAGATGAAGAAGCCGGATGTGGAGGTCCTGGGCTGGTGTAGTTACAGATGGTCTGTGGTTGTGAGGCCGGTTGGACGTACTGCCAAATTCTCTAAAACAACGTTGGTGGTCGGCTTATCAAATCAAATTGTATTTGTCACATGCTCCGAATGCAACAGGTGTAGACCTTACCGTGAAATGCTTACTTACAAGACCTTAACAAACAATGCATTTTCAAGAAGAAAAAAAAGAGAAAAAAATTGCAATGAAATAACAATAACGAGGCTATATATAGGGGATACCATACAGGTTAATCGAGGTAATTTAGGTAACATGTACATGTAGGTAGGGGTAAAGTGACTATGCATAGATAATAAACAGCAAGTAGCAGTAGCGTAAAAAAAGGTGGGGGACAATGCAAATAGTACGGGGAGATAAAGTAACATTCAATTCTCTGGCAACAGCTGTTACCAATTGCACACTCCCTCAAAACATGAGACATCTGTGTCATTGTGGCCTTTTATTGTCCCCAGCACAAGGTGAAGCTGTGTAATGATCATGCTGTTTAATCAGCTTCTTGATAATCCATCCACCTAACAGGTGTAGCATATCTTGGCAAAGGAGTGCTCCTTAACAGGCAGTGCTTGACTTGGGCGGGAGCTGTTTGAAGGCTGTACCGACACTTCACATTTTTTGGGAATTGCATACCGGCTCCTCTATAAAAAACAAAAATAGCCTATCACTGGCTCCAGATGCACACACCAAGGCCAAAAAGGTTAATCAAAGCGGAATGAATGCGGGAACTTCATTGAATAGCAATGGAGAGTGGGTATTCATTTCTTGATTCCGCTTTGTTCAAGTTTATTTGCCTCTAATCTGTGAATCTGTGTGTGACAGTAGGCTTTTCGAGATTGCGCAGATTGAAAATGTGCCAGCCTGAATGGCATGATGCGATGCGCTGTTCCAAATTGTCAAATGAGGGTTTGTACGGTCACGAAAAGTCATGGAAATTAGTTTCAGAATTGCTGTTAATGTAATTCATGAAAACACACTTTAAATATGATCAATCAATTAAACAAGTACATATCAGCCAATATCGGCCAACACCCTGTCGTTCTCAACCAACATCAAGGCGGTGACCCGTTCCTGTAGGTTCATGCTCTACAACATTCGCAGAGTACGACCCTGCCTCACACAGGAAAGCGGCGCAGGTCCTAATCCAGGCACTTGTCATCTCCCGTCTGGATTACTGCAACTCGCTGTTGGCTGGGCTCCCTGCCTGTGCCATTAAACCCCTACAACTCATCCAGAACGCCGCAGCCCGTCTGGTGTTCAACCTTCCCAAGTTCTCTCACGTCACCCCGCTCCTCCGCTCTCTCCACTGGCTTCCAGTTGAAGCTCACATCCGCTACAAGACCATGGTGCTTGCCTACGGAGCTGTGAGGGGAACGGCACCTCCGTACCTTCAAGCTCTGATCAGGCCCTACACCCAAACAAGGGCACTGCGTTCATCCACCTCTGCCCTGCTCGCCTCCCTACCTCTGAGGAAGTACAGTTCCCGCTCAGCCCAGTCAAAACTGTTCGCTGCTCTGGCACCCCAATGGTGAACAAACTCCCTCACGACGCCAGGTCAGCGGAGTCAATCACCACCTTCCGGAAACACCTGAAACCCCACCTCTTTAAGGAATACCTAGATAGGATAAAGTAATCCTTCTAACCCCCCCCCCCCTTAAAGAGTTAGATGCCACTATTGTAAAGTGGTTGTTCCACTGGATATCATAAGGTGAATGCACCAATTTGTAAGTCGCTCTGGATAAGAGCGTCTGCTAAATGACTTAAATGTAAATGTAAATCGGAATCACCCTTCAGTGCAGGTCTATGGTGCTGTGTGTGTGCCAGTGAGTGTGGGCTGTTGCCCGAGAGAGAGAGCGCGACATTTCAGAAGCAGGTATAAAATAACGACAGACTAACTAGATCACCAATTCAAAACATAACTAGTAGCAGTTGTCTCGCTAGGTAACTATAGTTAACTAAGCATTCATTTCGTTGTTGCCTTTCCACCTGCACTGTAGAGCCTAAATACATCTGCACAGTTGGAAAGCTGGGATTCTCCTCTATTAAACATTAGCCATGTCATTGCGACAACGTTAAAAATATTCTAGGAGTAGCCTAATTGACAAATAACTTGCTGTGCATAGATCTCCCCAGAAGCATTAGTATTTCAGCCTTATATATAAACATGCCTAGTTAGATATCTTGCTTTGAAGTAGCCTACTGTATCCATTTGATCCCTGATTTATTGAATGGGGGAATAATTTTATAAAGACAAATGTATTTGGTTGTAATGTTGAAAAAGCCTGCACAAGCAGGAGCTCTCCAGATGGAGGGTTGACCACATGTTAACAACATGTGACTAACAGTGCAGTTCTACGTGAGGGACTAAGTGCCTTGATTAAGGGCACAACCACTGTAGAAGGTGGTATGTCTACATCACACAGAGCAACTTTCCAGTGCCAATAATACTTACTTTTTCATGTAGGCTATAATAATAGTTATGAACATTTGGTTAGAAGTCATGGAAAATTTGTATAAACCGTTAACAGTGAATAATCAGGTCTGTCTAGCATAATGTCATTTGTGAATTTCAGTTAACATAGTCTAATGGACCGATTTGGAAAAAGACAGCTCATGCACTTCTTCCACCCTAAGTCAAACACTGCTAACAGGGATGTAAACAGTTGTGCACAACATTTTAGAAATACGATTTGAGCGCATATAACATTTCTGGGATATTTTATTTCAGCTCATGAAACATGGGACCAACACTTTACATGTTGCGTTAAAATGTTAGTTCAGTATAAAAGCCTCTACCAAATATGCCCTGTTTGGTTTTTGTAGTAGACGGCCCATCATTCTCAGACAACTTGAGTTCATTTGATGATCGTTTTTTTTTATGTCTATACGGAATTTTCTTATGTAGTCTAACGTTGCACGTTTTGCTGAATATATTGTCGTCATCTGCAACGTCCCAACGGGGTTTCAAGAGATGTATTCAAGTGGGTGGATATTTTTTCTTTTGTCGGTTTCATTGACAACACGATGCAATCTAAATATGTCTACTCTGCCCTCACTTGCTAGTTACCAGAATACTGATGCTAGATTGAAAGAGACACGTATTTCCAATCGCTAAGTAAATAATATACAATAGTCAATAAATAGTTTACGACGATTTAAAAAAGTTTATGGAAGATATGATTGACTCACCGCCATTTTTAAACTGTTCCAGCCAAGTCTTTCGAACTCCAACCCTTGACCCGGAAGAAGCAAAATAATCAATTTTTAGCTCAGCTGTTTCAAGTTGTTTCTATATACATTAAATCAAATTTAGCCTATTTTTAGACCAATTTTAACTCGTCAATGTATTGTAAACCACAAGTTTAGCTAGTATGCTGACAGAAAACACCTGGATTTTATCGCAATAATTTCATTGGCATCGATGTAAACCAATCAAAATGTATATACCTCGGCGATGGATCAAAATCAACCAATGATAAACGCATTTGTTAATATGGGCGGGAGCTGGCAAAACAGCTGGTGTTGAGCAGTGGGTATCATACAAATTAATGAAAACAAAAATTAGCTTTTTGGTCTTAATTTAAGGTTAAGGTTAGGCATAAGGTTAGCAGTGTAGTTAAGGTTCGGTTTAAAATCAGATTTTAAGAAGATACTTTTTAGAAATAGGCGGAGTTTAGCCATACTTATGATTTTGTGGCTGTGGTAACTAGGCACGACCGGACCAGAGCAGTGCGGGTAATGGGGAGATAACAATAAGCTAAGCAACATGAAGGTTTCGCTAAACCTGGTTTGGGCAGTTATTCTCATAAAACAGGTGAGATTGGTCTCATGTCTATTCACCCAATATTGTGTGGCCTTAATCTGTAAAACAATCTAAACAGTCAGTACTTGTACTTTTGTCGAGGTGTTAATTAGTGTGCATGCTAACATACCCCAACGATTGAGTACAAATCAAATCACATTTTATTTGTCACATGCGCCGAATACAGCAGGTGTAGACCTTACCGTGAAATGCGTACTTTAAAAAACAACAACAATGCAGTTAAAGAAATAGAGTTTAGAAGATATTTAGTAAATAAACTAAATCAAATCAAAAAGTAACACAAGAAAATTACATAACAATAACGAGGCTATATATAGGGGGTACCGGTACCGAGTCAATGTGCTGGGATACAGGTTAGTCGAGGTACAGTAGGGCGCTGAGAATATTCGTAGCTACACAGGGCTCTTTTTATTGTGTATTTATTTAACCTTTATTTAACTGGCAAGTCAGTTAAGAACAAATTGTTTTTTACAACGAACCCTCCCCAAACCCTGACGATGCTGGGCCAATTGTGTGCTGCCACATGGGAATCCTGATCACGGCCGGTTGTGATACAGCCCGTGATTGAACCCGGGTCTGTAGTGACACCTCTAGCACTGCGATGCAGTGCATTACATGCTGACCACACCGCTCGCATCGCGTGTGCATCAACGAGCGTCTCCGTACCCAGACGCTAAAATAGAACTTGGTTCTATGTGTGACACTTGACATGTGCAAGTCCTGCCTCTCCCATCTCCTCATTGGTTTTTAGGAGCAAATACCCACTTGGGTGATTGAAAGATGAACTGAGGTCCACACTCCAGTCCAGTTGGTAGTGGTAATGCACCTTAAAGTTGGTTGCCAACCGCCATATAAAGCCCAAAGAAGAAGAAGCCAGAAGGAGGAGAGATTACTAGAAACTAACTCAGTTTACCCCTTTATCTGTGGATTAATTGTCAGAGTAGATGGCCTTGTGCATTTCAGGTAAAATAACAACCACATTTTTATATCCCAGGACAACAGAAAGCTAGCGAGCTAAATTGCCATAAATGTTTAATGCTTTTCGACCTGTCTTCAAATTAATGTAGTTGGTTCAGAGTTTATTTTGATATTTCAACCTGTGTCCTGATCGCGTCTAGTGTGGGTGGACAAAATCAACATGCGCGCGAAGACGCACGCGGGTGGTCTGTTCAGCATGTTAGACCGCTGCGCCACTCAGGGTCTGCTAGACGTCCTCTGTAAATCCTTGTGTGACATGACTTTGATCATTTAAGTATCGCGGTGGTTTAAGATGAATTTCCTAATCGTTTATACACCTCTCATATCGTGTCTGCTGGTATTGTCACTTTGAGAAATATCTAGCTAAGCTTGTGCATAAGAGTAAAGCTAGCTAGCTAACGTTAACTGGTGTTGGAAAGATGCAGTACTGCACCGCACCAACAGTTAACTTTAGTGTGGCCAGTCTTAAAGACAATTTATGCTTGCTCTGGAAATACGAACCAGAGGCTCCATACGGAGGGTAGGTCCTGAATAAACACAAATTCACTTCCTTGACAACTTCATTCACAACCAGGCTGGGATTAAAATACCAATTTGTAAGTCGCTCTGGATAAGAGCGTCTGCTAAATGACTTAAATGTAAATGTAAATGTAAAAATATAGGATAAAACACACATCACGACAAGAGAGACACCACAACACTACATAAAGAGAGACCTATGGCAACATAGCATGGTAGCAACACCACATGACAACAACATGGCAGCAACACAACATAGTAGCAGCACAAAACATGCTAGACATTATTGGGCACAGACAACAGCACAAAGGCAAGAAGGTAGAGACAACAATACATCACGCGTAGCAGCCACAACTGTCAGTAAGAGTGTCCATGATTGAGTCTTTGAAATAAGAGATGGAGATAAAACAGTCCAGTTGAGTGTTTGTTGCAGCTCGTTCCAGTCGCTAGCTGCAGCAAACTGAAAAGGAGACCAACCCATGGATGTGTGTGCTTTGGGGAGCTTTAACAGAATGTGACTGGCAACACGGTTGTTGTATGTGGAGGATGATGACTGCAGTAGATATCACAGATAGGGGGGAGTGAGGCCTAAGAGTTTTGTAAATAAGCATCAACTAGTGGGTCTTGCGACGGGTTTACAGAGATGACCACTTTACAGAGGAGTGTTTTTTTTAATTTAATCATCTTTGAAATGCAAGAGAAAGTTCACAATGTATTATTCCAGGTTAGGCTCAATTTAGATTTTGGCCACTAGATGACAGCAGTGTATGTGCAACGTTTTAGACTGATCCAATGAACCATTGCATTTCTGTTCAAAATGTTTTATCAAGACTGCCCAAATGTGCCTAATTGGTTTATTAATACATTTTCACGTTCATAACTGTGCACTCTCCTCAAACAATAGCATGGTATTCTTTCGCTGTAATAGCTACTGTAAATTGGACTGCAGTTAGATTAACAAGAATTTAAGCTTTCTGCCCATATCAGACATGTCTATGTCCTGGGAAATGTTCTTGTTACTTAAAACGTCATGCGACTCACATTAGCGCACGTTAGCTCTTCCGTCCCGTGGGGGGAGACACCGATCCCGTAGAGGTTAAAACTATAATTTTGATATCATTTATGGTCAGTCCTTGCATCGTAGCTCTGTCTATGAATTTGAGGGTGGTTACATTTCTCCAGCCCTATCAGCTTTTTACCGAAACAGGGGCGGGGACACGCCTTTGTTATTGTTTCTACTGCTGATTGTCACTTAAGTCCAAGGACCTTGTTATTTTCAGAGGTAGACTGGCTCTGGCAGCCAAAACAGCAAAATACTCCATCTAAACGTGTGTCGATTCTCAATTTAGATACCGTTCTAGAAACATAAAGCCCTTTAATATTACATCAAAATAATTTGTCAAATGCAAAATATACACTTACAGTACAGTGTTATAACCGGCTTCATCACAGTTGCAGCCGACAGTATATTTTTGGTGACAACACGCTTCTGGCGGCCTTCTTCCGTTACACAGGTGTTCGGAGCATGCTAGAGAGCTAATTAGGACAGGTAGTCCCTCTGTCTTCCGTAAACGTGCTCTAACATGGAGATATGGCTGTGTGGGAACACTAACCCTGTAAAAGTGTGTGTCAATTTAACCTGTAGTTTAAAAAAAATGATTTCTTGCTTATATGAAAGATACGGTCCTTATGCTTACTGCAAGCGATGCGTGTTTAATGTTCAGATCAGTGGGGGCTACTGAGGGGAGGACGGCTCATAATAATGTCTTGAATGGAGTCAATGGAATGGTATCCTACACATCAAAGACGTGGTTTCCATGTGGTTGATACCACTCCTTTGACTCCATTCCAGCCGTTATTATGAGCCGTCCTCCCCTCAGCAGCCTCCACTGGTTCTGATTGAGTGTCGGGGCTCGGTCTGAACATTACACCTTCGTCCAACGACTCTTACGTGTAATGTAATGGAACTGAGAGTCATTATCAAGGTCAAGGCCAGTCTATGAAACATCTTCAGTTCTTCTGACCACTGTCACCGTCTGTTAATAATCTTCATTCTCTTATGCAAGGTTGTCGGGGAATACGGCATGGCCCATTTCAGAAACAAAGGCCAGAGCAAAGGAAAAGATTACTGCATCTTCTTCAACTCCCAATGGGCTCGTCTACCTCAGCATCTCAACAAAGCAGTAAGTGGTGGAGTAACCTAACTTCTCGAGAGATGTCGGACAAACATTTGTGTGTGTTTGTGCTCTATGCTGGATACTCTCGAAACACAGCCGCCCTGACAAGTTGAAACATTGCGAGCGGCCCCCATTGTTAACCTATCCTTTGTCTCCAGTCCCGTCTCCAGATCTATGACCTGACACCGTCAGTCCTGTGTTCCTCATCGGACGTCCCGGAGGGGGGCTTCCCCAATCGTATCCCCATGGTAATGAGGGGGAACTGCACTTTCTACGAGAAGGTCCGCCTGGCCCAGCTCAACGGAGCTAAAGGCCTGCTCATCATCAGCAAAGACAGACTGGTAAGAGGTGAATCGTTCTTCAAAGACGGGCTGGTAAGAGTCATCCAATGGTGTATTGGAGGGTAAAACCAAATTTGTGTTCACCCACCTTTTGCAGAAAAAAAGGCATTGAAAGTATAGGGAGCGCAACTTTACTTACTGCGAATGGCAATCGGCGTTTACAACTACATTACTGGTCATATCATTCAGGAAAGACCGGCTGGTAAGAGTCAACTCATTTAGCAAAGACAAGCTGGTAAGAGACTACTCATATCATAGACAGGCTGGCATGAATCAACTCATATCATTCAGAAAAGACAGGCTAGTAAGAGTCAAACTATATCATTCAGCAAGTCCTATCATGTTAGCCTGTGGTTCCATACTTGTCTATGTTCTTTAGCGATCTCTCCTGTTTCCTTTGATCTTCACTACTGCAGTTCTAATAGGCTTGGAAGGAGAGAAGCAGAATAAGAGCATTGGAACACACCTTAGTATCCAGGTTATACAGTCACCACAAATTATTGGCACCCTTGATAAAGATGAGCAAAAAATACTATAAATAAATGATATAAATACACTGTGCTATATTGTATGAAAAATTATACAATTGCTTCGAGAAATAGAGTTTGTTTAAGAAGTAATATGTTTTCTCAAATATGTGTCAAAATTATTGGCACCACTAAAGATTCTTAGAAATTAAATCAAACAAAATGAAATCTGCAATAACATTCTACTTAAAAAAATAAAAAATAAAAAAGTTCTCAGTTTGTACTGTATTGTGGTCTTCCCGTTTCACTGGGGGTATAAAAAAATTGGTAACACGCATGTACAACGTCTTATCCATCAAGACAAATGGTTGTTCGCCTTCATAAATCAGGCATTAGGTACAACAAAAATTGCTAGAAAAATGAACACTTACCACTATTAGGGCAACAATTAAGAAGTTTAAAACCACTGGAACAGTGGTCAACTTGCCTGGTATTGGACGCAAGTGTCCCCATGCACAGTGAAGAAGATGGTTTGGGAGTCAAAGAAAAATCTAAGAGCCAAAGTTGGAAAATTACAGAACTTGGTATCTTCGGGTCACTAAGTCACCAGTGGTGGGTTTGGCGTCAAAATAAGTATGCAGAAAATATCCTCATACCTACTGGTACCTACCTATATGGTGGTGGATCTTTTGATGTTATGCGGCTGATTTGCTTCCACTGGTCCTGGGGCCCTTGGTAGAGTTCCTGATGCCGTTGACCTGAACAAGTACCAGGATATTTTAGCCAAAAACCTGTCTGATTCTGCCAGGAGGCCGAAACTTGTGGATCAATAACCCCAAGTACACTTCAAAATTCACAATGAAATGGTTAATTGACCACAAAATCCACATTTTGCATTGGCCATCTGTCTCCTGACTCGAACCTGATTTTAAAAATCTGTGGTTTAAATGGAAGAGGGCGGTCCATAAGTGCAGACTGAAGGATATCAAGGATCTGGAAATATTCTGTTTGGAGGAATGGTCTAAGATCCTTCCCAATGTGTTCTCCAAATTCACGAAATATTTTTGAAAAATATGCCGGAGTATTAAAAACAGAGCTGCCAATAATTTTGACACCTATTTTCTGGTTGTTTTACTTGTTAAACAAAAATATTTCTCTGAGCAATTGCATTAGTTTAACATAATATAATTTTAGCATACAATATAGCACAGTATTTGTATTATTTATTTTATACAGACTTTTTTGCTTTGTCAAGGGTGCCAATTATTTTGGAGGTGACTGTAGGACATCGTGTGTATCTGTCCTAGTAGCCTACTTGGTGTATGAATAATAGATTGAATATAGATTTTTCTAAAAGGCTTTTGGTTCTGTACAGTATTTGCTCATTTATTTTTCCTGATAAGACCCCACCGGCAGGAAACAAGACTCAGTATGAGAAGATTGACATCCCTGTGGCGCTGCTCAGCTACACTGACATGCTGGACATCAGTAAGGTGAGAGGGGAGACCAACCAATATTAGCCTAGGTACCAGCCATCATGCTTGTTTGGCATGACAAGGAGTGGAATGATGGCACAAACAGATCTGGGACCAGGCTACATCAACACTGTTCAGCAAGGCACAATGTGGGATTGTGCAATGTTCCGTAAAGCATATATCTTATAGATCAGAGATTTCTCTAACATGTAGAGAACGCATTGAGGGTACCAGGTCAGTTCTATTTATGACATGTTTTATCTGCCGCCGTTGGCATGTTGCATCCTCCTGTATGTGACTCTGTTCAAACAAACGTAATGTTTGACAATTAACTTGACTAACAAATATCAATAAATTGACCCAAATGCCATGTTCCTGTCCCCTGCAGACGTTTGGACCGGGCCAAGAGGTGGCCATGTACGCCCCGAGCGAGCCGTTCCTGGACTACAACATGGTCGTCATCTTCCTCATGGCTGTGGGGACGGTGGCCATCGGAGGATACTGGGCCGGCAGCAAGGACATCAAGAAGTAAGACTGGTAGTAGTAGTAGTAGCAGTAAGGACAACAACAAGTGAGACTGGTGGTAGTAGTATCAGCAAGGACATCAAGAAGTGTGGCAGATATGTACAGTATGGACACCTACACATTCAAGGGTTTTTCTTTATTTGTACTATTTTTACATTGTAGAATAATAGTGAAGACATCAACACTATGACATAACACATATGGAATCATGTAGTACCCCAAAAAAGTGTATATTTTAGATGTTAGATTCTTCAAAGTAGCCACCCTTTGCCTTGATGACAGCTTGGCATTCTCTCAACCAGTTTCACCTGGAATACTTTTCAAACAATCTTGAAGGAGTTCCCAGATATGCTGAGCACATGTTGGCTGATTTTCCTTTACTCTGCAGTCCAACTGATCCAAAACCATCTCAATTGGGTTGATGTCGGGGGACTGTTGAGGCCAGGTCATCTGATGCAGCACTCCATCACTCTCCTTCTTGGTCAAATAGCCCTTACACCGCCTGGAGGTGTGTTGGGTCATTGTCCTGTTGAAAAACAAATGATAGTCCCACTAAGCGCAAACCAGATGGATGGTGTATCGCTGCAAAATGCTGTGGTAGCCATGGTAGTTAAGTGTGCCTTGAATTCTAAATAAATAGCGCTTGATGTTTTTTTGCGACTGCACTTGAAGAAACGTTCAAAGTTATTGACGTTTTCCGGATTGACTGACCTTTATGTCTTAAAGTAATGATGGACTGTCGTTTCTTTTTGCTTATTTGAGCTGTTCTTCCCATAATGGCAAGAACACCCCTACCTTGTCACAACACAACTGTTTGGCTCAAACGCAATAAGAAGGAAAGAAATTCCACAAATTAACTTTTAAGAAGGCACACCTGTTAATTAAAATGCATTCCAGGTGACTACCTCATGAAGCTTGTTGAGAGAAAGCCAAGAGTGTACAAAGCTGTCATCAAGGCAAAGGGTGGCTACTTTGAAGAATCTCAAATATATTTTATATTTTGATTTGTTTAGCAATTTCTTTCGTTACTACATGATTGCATATGTCTTATTTCAAAGTTTTAATGTCTTCACTTCTACAATGTAAAAAGGAAGAAAAACCCTTGAATGAGTAGGTGTCCACATTTTTTTTACTAGTACTGTGTGTGTGTGTGTGTGTACAGTTGAAGTCCGAAGTTTACATACACTTAGGTTGGAGTCATTAAAACTCGTTTTTCAACCACTACAAACATTTCTTGTTAACAAACTATAGTTTTGGCAAGTCGGTTACGACATCTACTTTGTGCATGACACAAGTCATTTTTCCAACAGATGTTTACAGACAGATTATTTCACTTATAATTCACTGTATCACAATTCCAGTGGGTCAGAAGTTTACATGCACTGAGTTGACTGTGCTTTTAAACAGCTTGGAAAATTCCAGAAAATGATGTCATTGCATTAAAAGCTTCTGATAGGCTAATTGTCATCATTTGAATCAATTGGAGGTGTACCCATGGATGTATTTCAAGGCCTACCTTCAAACTCAGTGCCTCTTTGCTTGACATCATGGGAAAATCAAAAGAAATCAGACAAGACCTCAGAAAATAAATTGTAGACCTCCACAAGTCTGGTTCATCCTTGGGAGCAATTTCCAAATGCCTGAAGGTACCACGTTCATCTGTACAAACAATAGTACACAAGTATAAACACCATGGGACCATGCAGCCGTCATACCGCTCAGGAAGGAGGCGCGTTCTGTCTCCTAGAGATGAACGTACTTTGGTGCGAAAAGTGAAAATCAATCCCAGAACAACAGCAAAGGACCTTGTGAAGATGCTGGAGGAAACGGGTACAAACGTATCTATATCCACAGTAAAACGAGTCCTATATCGACATAACCTGAAAGGCTGCTCAGCAGGGAAGAAGCCACTGCTCCAAAACCACCATAAAAAAGCCAGACTACGGTTTGCAACTGCACATGGGGACAAAGATTGTACATTTTGGAGAAATGTCCTCTCGTCTGATGAAACAAAAATAGAACTGTTTGGCCATAATGACCATCGTTATGTTTGGAGGGAAAAGGGGGATGCTTGCAAGCCGAAGAACACCATCCCAAACGTGAAGCAGGGGGGTGGCAGCATCATGTTGTGGGAGTGCTTTGCTGCAGGAGGGACTGGTGCACTTCACAAAATAGATGGCATCATGAGGTAGGAAAATTATGTAGATATATTGAAGCAACATCTCAAGACATCATTCAGGAAGTTAAAGCTTGGTCGCAAATGGGTCTTCCAAATGGACAATGACCCCAAGCATACTTCCAAAGTTGTGGCAAAATGGCTTAACGACAACAAAATCAAGGTATTGGAGTGGCCATCACAAAGCCCTGACCTCAATCCCATAGAAAATGTGTGGGCAGAACTGAAAAGGCATGTGCGAGCAAGGAGGCCTACAAACCTGACTGTTACACCAGCACTGTCACGAGGAATGGGCCAAAATTCACCCAACTTATTGTGGGAAGCTTGTGGAAGGCTACCCGAAACGTTTGACCCAAGTTAAACAATTTAAAGGCAATGCTACCAAATACTAATTGAGTGTATGTAAACTTCTGACCCACTGGGAATGTGATGAAAGAAATAAAAGCTGAAATAAATCATTCTCTACTATTATTCTGACATTTTACATTCTTCAAATAAAGTGGTGATGCTAACTGACCTAAGACAGGGAATTTTTACTAGGATTAAATTTTAGGAATTGTGAAACTGAGTTTAAATGTATTTGGCTAAGGTGTATGTAAACTTCCGACTTCAACTGTATATATAGATAAATAGTTTCTAATTTTCAGAGTACAAACTCATCGCACACTATGAAAGCTTTAAACCAAGTTTTTCTGCCCAGAGGTTCAATACAGCTGCATTAGACAAAGACATGGTTTCACCCGTGGTAGTATACATACCCAACTTTTGGTGGAGTCTCCTCCTTATCACTACACATTGTATCCTTATTGCTAGGCAGGGAGCTGAGTCAAATGGGCCTTAAACAGTTCCTCCCCTTATCAGTACTTCCACATGTGACCATTTTCCCTGCACTCAGCCTCTCCCAAGCTTCATTATTGCACCCCTCATGTCTCTTTTATAACTGATGATTAATAATAGTTCAAGCTCAGAAACCAAACATAAATGAATGAATGAATGAATGATATTAACGAGTCACATGTTTTTTTTTGTTTTTTGGATAGGAAAGAGGTAGAGAGAAATAGAGGAGAGAGTGTGCGCTGAAATGGCATTGGGCCAGATTCAAATCAATGCTGCAGCAGTATATGTGATCTGGAGGCAGCAGCGTAGACCGCTATACCACCCTAAGCCACTCCAACAGACAGTTGTGGAAAGCAGTGTGCTCTGAGACTACAAGGGAAGTGTGGTGGGGGGCTTCATTTAGACCACGGTTTAATTATCAAGGGTTATCATTTGGGATGTAATGATTCACCGATACGCATCAGTCCCTGATTCAAATGTTTAAGGTACAAGTGCATCGGACCGTGCACATGCACCGCGCACCTGTCAGAAAATAGATAAAAATGCTACAAATTGCCGATTTGCTAAAATGTTTAGCAAATGTTTTTAAAGATTTTTTTACCCCTTTTTCCCCCCCATATTTTGTGGTATCCAATTGGTAGTTAGTCTTGTCTCGTCGCTGCAACTCCCGTATGGACTCGGGAGAGGCGAAGGTTGAGAGCCGTGTATCCTCCGAAACACAACCCAACCAAGGCGCACTGCTTCTTGACACTACCCCTTTAACCCGGAAGGCAGCTGCACCAATGTGTCGGAGGAAACTCCGTACACCTGGCAACCGTGTAAGCGTGCACTGCGCCCGGTCCGCCGCAGGAGTCGCTAGTGTGCGACGGGACAAGGACATCCATGCCGGCCAAACCCTCCCCTAACCCGGACGACGCTGGGCCAATTGTGCGCCACCCCATGAGTCTCTCGTCGTGGCCAGCTGCGACAGAGCCTAGACTCGAACCCAGAATCTCTGGCCTTAGACCACTGCGCCACTCGGGAGGCCCCGCTCATCTTCTGTGACAACTGATGCGTCCTCTCTTTAAGTGTCGAACTGCATGTAACTGGGTTGACAGTCATTAATCTACAAGTCATTTTGCATGCCGGATAACCCCAGGCAATATCAGTAGCCTTGTCAAACTGCGCACTGTGCCCAGCTTCAACTCGCAGACCGAGGTAGTCGGCCTGTTCCTGATCTTGCACATCTGTGCTGCACTTTCAGCATTCAAATGCTAAAATGGCTTGCGTGATATTAGGCTTTATTAGTTGAGTGACAACATATGTGATTTGCTAGGTTATTGTGATCTATGCGTGGTTTTAAAAGTGTGTTTTACTGGTATAAAAGTAAGCTTCTGAAGACAACTCATCTGGCTATACCGGCTGAACAGTGCTTACAATATATTTTATTTTGATTGTTCAGGTTCACCATCAGCAATGGTTTTGGTAGTTATGCTTTAAACAATCAGTGCATTTGGTCATTTGAAGATAAACAGGGTAAAGTTGATAATTTCATAACGAGGACGGCAATCGCGTTTGCGAGGCGCACTGCATGGTCGACGCGAAAAGTCAAAACCATTCGATTTTGAGATGGGATGGATGGAATCCAAAGTTGTACTACATATTCATTGGATAATTTGTAAACGTTAAATATTGTTACATTACTAGCTCAAACACTTAATCTGAAAAATGTGCAAGTGACGGTGATTTCAGAACCAAAGTGGGGGAACAAAAAACAGGCTCCCCCCGCCCCTGATCTGATAGTGGGTCGGTAGATGCCGAGTCTCCCTTTGGCTCAGCTCAGGTGCCTACATAGTACACACCATAGACATACATAATTTACACTCTCACACACACACACGTGTCAGCTCAGACGGCTCCAGCTCAGAGAGGCCCAGCTCATGAGCTACATCAGCAGCAGATTTGAATTTAAATCAAATAAAATTGTATTAGTCACATGCGCCGAATACAACCGGTGTAGACCTTACAGTGAAATGCTTACTTACAAGCCCCTAACCGACAGTGCAGTTCTAAATAATATGGATAAGAATAAGAGATTTAAAGAGGAGCAGTAAAAAAATAACAATATATACAGGGGGGGTGCCGGTACAGAGTCAATGTGTGGGATCACCGGTTAGTTGAGGTAGTATGTACATGTAGGTAGAGTAAATCAAAGTGACTATGCAAAGATGACAACAGAGAGTGGCAGTGGTATGGAGAGGGGGGCAATGTGAATAGTCTGGGTAGCCATTTGACTAGATGTTCAGGAGTCTTATGACTTGGGGGTAGAAGCTGTTTAGAAGCCTCTTGGACCTAGACTTGACGCTTTGGTACCGCTTGCCATGTGGTAGCAGAGAGAACAGTCTGACTAGAGTGGCTGGAGTCTTTGACAATTTTCAGGGCCTTCCTCTGACACCGCCTGGTATAGAGGTCCTGGATGGCAGGAAGCTTGGCCCCAGTGAAGTACTGGGCCGTTCGCACTATCCTCTGTAGTGTCTTGCGGTTGGAGGCCGAGCAGTTGCCATACCAGGCAGTGACGTAATCAGTCAGGATTCTCTCGATGGTGCAGCTGTAGAACCTTTTGAGGATCTGAGGGAGCCATGCCAAATCTTTTCAGTCTCCTGAAGGGGAATAGGTTTTGTCGTGCCCGCTTCACGACTGTCATGGTGTGCTTGGACCATGTTAGTTTGTTGGTGATGTGGACGCCAATGAACTTGAAGCTCTCAACCTGCTCGGTCCTCTTTTTCCTGTAGTCCATAATCATCTCCTTTGTCTTGATCACGTTGAGGGAGAGATTGTTGTCCTGGCACCACACTGATCTCATCCCTATAGGCTGTCTCGTGATCAAGCCTACCAATGTTGTGTCATCGGCAAATTTAATGATGGTGTTGGAGTTGTGCCTGGCCGTGCAGTCATGAGTGAACAGGGAGTACAGGAGGGGGAACACACCCCTGAGGGGCCACTGTGTTGAGGATCAGCGTGGCAGATGTGTTGTTACCTACCCTTACCACCTGGGGGCGGCCCGTCAGGAAATCCACGATCCAGTTGCAGAGGGAGGTGTTTAGTCTCAGGGTCCTTAGCTTATTGTTGAGCTTTGAGGGCACTATGTAGTCATTGAAAAGCATTCTCACATAGGTGTTCCTTTTGTCCAGGTGGAAAGGGCAGTGTGGAGTGCAATAGAGACTGCATCATCTGTGGATCTGTTGGGGCGGTATGCAAATTGGAGTGGGTCTAGGGTTTCTGGGATGATGGTGTTGATGTGAGCCATGACCAGCCTTTCAAAGCACTTCATGGCTACAAACGTGAGTGCTACGGGTCAGTAGTCATTTAGGCAGGTTACCTTAGTGTTCTTGGGCACAGGCACTATAGTGGTCAGCTTAAAACATGTTGGTATTACAGACTCGAACAGGGAGAGGTTGAAAATGTGAGTGAAGACACATGGTCAGCGCATGCTCGCAGTCCACGTCCTGGTAACCCGTCTGGCCCTGCGGCCTTGTAAATGTTGACCTGTCTAAAGTTCTTACTCACATGGGCTGCGGAGAGCGTAATCATACAGTCTTCCGGTACAGTTGGTGCGCTCATGCATGTTTCAGTGTTATTTGCCTCGAAGCGAGCGTAGAAGTAGTTTAGCTCGTCCGGTAGGCTCATGTCACTGGGCAGCTCTCGGCTGTGCTTCCCTTTGTAGTCTGTAATGGTTTGCAGGCCCTGCCACATCCGACGAGCGTCGGAGCCGGTGTAGTACGACTCGATCTTAGTCCTGTTTTGATGCTTTTCCTGTTTGATGGTTCGTTGGAGGGCATAGCGGGATTTCTTATAAGCTTCCGGGTCCCGCTCCTTGAAAGCGGCAGCTCTAGCCTTTAGCTCAGTGTGGATGCTGCCTGTAATCCATGGTTTCTGGTTGTGGTATGTACGTATGGTCACCGTTTGGACGATGTCAATTGTGTCCTTATTGATGAAGCCAATGTCTGATGTGGTGTACTCCTCAATGCCATTGGAGGAATCCCGGAACACATTCCAGTCTGTGCTAGCAAAACAGTCCTTTAGCTTACCATCTGCTTCATCTGACCACTTTTTTATTGATCTCGTCACTGGTGCTTCCTGCTTTCATTTTTGCTTGTAAGCAGAAATCAGGAGGATAGAATTATGGTCAGATTTGCCAAATTGAGGGCGAGGGAGAGCTTTGTACGCGTCTCTGTGTGGAGTAAAGGTGGTCTGGAGTTATTTTCTCTCGGGTTGCACATTTAACATGTTGATAGATATTAGGTTAAACTGATTTCAGTTTCCCCTGCATTAAAGTCCCTGGCTACTAGGAGCGCCGCCTCTGGGTGAGCGTTTTCTTGTTTGCTTATGGCAGAATACAGCTCATTCAATGCTGTCTTGGTGCCAGCCTCTGATTGTGGTGGTATGTAAACAGCTACAAAGAATATAGATTAGAACTCTCTCGGTAGGTAATGTTGTCTGCAGCTTATCTCTACCTCAGGCGAGCAATGGATCGAGACTTCCTTAGATATCGTGCACCAGCTGTTGTTTACAAAAATACATAGACCGCCTCCCCTTGTCTTAACAGACGCCGCTGTTATATTCTGCCGGTACATCGTATAACCAGCCAGCTGTATGTTGATATTGTCGTCGCTCAGCCACGACTCCGTGAAGCATAGGATGTTAGTTTTTAATGTCCCTTTGGTAGTTTAATCTTCCCAATAACTCGTCCATTTTATTGTCCAAAGATTGCATGTTTGCGAGCAGAATTGAGGGGAGTAGGGGTTTATTCGATCGCTGCCTACTCCTCAGAAGGCAGGCCGCCATCCGGCCACTCTTTCTCCGACTCTTCACGCAGATCACTGGGGTCGGGGCATGTTCCTGAGGGAGCCGTATATCCTCCGCCTCGGGCTTGACAGAGTCGTCAAAGAAGAAAAAGGATTCCGCTAGTCCGTGGTGAGTAATCGCAGTCCTGATGTCTAGAAGTTATTTTCGAATGACAGCGGCAACATTATGTACAAAAATAGTAAAGAAGTTACAAACAACGCAGATAAAAAAWAAAAAAAACACAATCGGTTGGGGGCATGTAAAACGTCTGCCTTCTGCTCCGGCGCCATTTTAATTTAGAATGGAAAATGTATGCGTTTATGCAACAAATGTTAGTGTATCTTACCGAATCGCATCGATTCGTTCTCTAATCAAACCGAATTGTTTCGAATTAAAATGGATCGTTCCTGTATCGAATTAGAGCCCATGTATAGAGTCAGATTAACATCCCTAGTTATCATCTCTGGGGAAAACCCACCCAACACAGTTTAATCTTGTCCGATGTTATCCCATTGAATTGCAGTCTGAAGACTCATTCTACTGCGTGTGGAGGTAGTGTCATAGGGCAAGGCTGAGTGAATCCTCGTGTTGTCTGAAGAGACATTCTATGTGGAGTGGAGAGCATGGCTGTGTGACTGGTGTTGTCGTTTATAGTGACTCAGTAGTGACGTTGACCAGAGAGAAAGAGCCAGCTACACTGCAAGGCTGAGTGGCCGTTGCCTGGGTGACTAAGAGCAGAGTGGAGAGAGAGAGAGAGGGCTAGAGTGAAATTGCCTCTACTGATCAGAGGTCAGTTCGGCATCCCAGGGGCAACTTCCCTCATGTGTCCCTGTTGTGTCCCTCTGCAGGCGCTACATGAGGCACAAGCGTGACGACAGCGCGGAAAAGCAGGATGAGACGGTGGACGTGACGCCCATCATGATCTCTGTGTTTGTGGTCATGTGCTGCTCGATGCTGGTGCTGCTCTACTTCTTTTACGACCACCTGGGTACACACCTAGATATACACCTGTAGCTGTTGTTATCTCTACCTCTCTCTCTCTACCTGTAGCGTTCTGTCTCTCTCTCTTTGTCTGTCTGTCCGCCTCCCTCAGCCTTTCTCCATGTCTCTCTTTCTCTCTACCTGTTTTTGCAGTTGTCAGTAAAAAAATAAGTAATTACATAATAATAAGGTAGTTGAAATACACCGCCCTTCCTGCAGGGGTTAAAGTTTTCTGTCACAGAGAAAATGACTGGCATTGGTCAAACTGACAGTTTAAAACCTGTTAGGGCTGCAAGCCTGAGGTCGGTACACTTATGACAACATCCAGCTCAAGTGCAGGGCGCGAAATTCAAAATCTATATTTTTTTTTATATTTAACTTTCACACATTAACAAGTCCAATACAGCATTTGAAAGATAAACATCTTGTGAAATCCAGCCAACGTGTCCGATTTTTTAAATGTTTTACAGCGAAAACACCACGTATATTTATGTTAGTTCACCACCAAATACAAAAGAGGACAGACATTTTTCACAGCACAGGTAGCATGCACAAAGCCAACCTAACTAACCAAGATCCAACCAAACACCTAGAAACAACTTCCTCAGATGACAGTCCTATAACATGTTACACAATAAATCTATGTTTTGTTCGAAAATTTGCATATTTGAGCTATAAATCAGTTTTACATTACTGCTACCATCATAGCTACAGTCAGAAATAGCACGGGAGTAGCCAGAGTAAATACAGACCCACGTCAACTACCTATTACTCATCATAAAACATTTCAGAAAAATATATGGTGTATAGCAAATGAAAGACAAAGATCTTGTGAATACAGCCAATATTTCCGATTTTTTAAGTGTTTTACAGCGAAAACACAATATAGCGTTATATTAGCTTACTGCAATAGCTAACACACAACAGCATTGATTCCAAGTAATCGGTAGCGATAGCACATTTCGACAGATATATGAAATAGCATCCCAAATTGGGTCCTTATCTTTGTTGATCTTCGTAAACCATCAGAATGTTGTACAAGGGGTCCTTTGTCCAGAACCGTCTTTGTTTGGATCCAGAACGAACTCTTTCCCTCTTGAATTAGCAAGCACACTGGCCATGCGGCGCTAACCTCTCCTTCTTGATCAAATTCATACAACGCATCACGCCTAAAGTCCCAAATAAATTTCAATAATATAATTAAACTATATTGAAAAAACATACTTTAGGATGATATTGTGACATGTATCAAATAAAATCTAAGCCGGAGATCATATTCACCCATAACGACGGTTTTCCAGAAGGCGATTCCAGGTCCAACTTCGCGCCTTCTAAAAAAAAAAATAATGGCGGACCTCTCATTCCAAGAGGATGTATTCAATCCCAGAACAAGATAATCAACTCATTTCTGCTCTCACTTCCGCTTGACACCCAGGGGAAGGTGTATGACGTGTTTCTATAGTCCCAAGTGACATGCCCTTTTATAGACAAGCTCTTGAACAAAGACCTCGCTTTTGGAAATCTCACTTCCGGATAGGAAATGGGCTGCAGAAAGAGTTCTGGTTCACTTAGAGAAATAATTCAAACGGTTTTAGAAACTAGAGAGTGTTTTCTATCCAATAGTAATAATAATATGCATATTGTACGAGCAAGAATTGAGTACGAGGCCGTTTGAAATGGGCACCTCTTTCCAGGTTACTCAATACTGCCCCTTCAGCCATAACAGGTTAATACAAGATTTAATCCTCTTTCCCTAAAAGCATGATGGTCATGCCTTTTTTACATGAAAGGGGAGGTTAACTTCATCCCACAGACACTCGATCTGAGTTCTACATACCTTTTGTTTGTTTGTTGCTTTAGCCACAGCCCTCCTGTTAATTTCTCTCTGTGTGTATATAGTGTATGCTAATCCTCGCGCTCTCTGTCGGTTTAGTGTATATCATTATTGGGATATTCTGCCTGGCCTCGTCTGTTGGCCTCTACAGTTGTCTCTGGCCCTTTGTGAGGAGACTCCCCTTTGGCAAGTGCAGGTGAGAGACTTATCAAATAAACCTAACAAAGATCTGTTCATATTCACAGATTAAGGGGTACCCAATCAACCTAACAACACAAATCACAAGAAGAGTAGGCCTATTCAATCAACCATTTAAAAACACTAACTGAATCAATGCAAATAGTTTACTCTTCTCTAACTATTGTTGTTTTTTTACTTTTTCTAACTTCTAACTTCCTGGTTTGTTGTGTGTGGATATAGGATCCCAGAGAACAACCTTCCCTACTGCCACAAGAGGCCTCAGGTCCGCATGCTGCTGCTGTCAGCCTTCTGCATCGGAGTCAGTGTTATCTGGGGCGTGTTCCGCAACGAAGACCAGTGAGTTTCTGTGGGCGTGTGATCAAATCAAATCGAACTTTGTCACATGCGCCGAATACAACAAGTGTTGACCTTACCGTGAAATGCTTACTTACAAGACCTTAACCAACAGTGCAGTTCAAGAACAGTTTTTACAATGTTTCTTTTTACAAGAACAATATTTACCAAACTAAAAAAAATATATAAAAAGTAACACAATAAAATAACAATAACGAGGCTATATACAGGGGGTACCAGTAACGAGTCAGTGTGCAGGGGTACAGGTTAGTTGAGGTAATTTGTACAAGTAGGTAGCTGTGAAGTGGCTATGCATAGATAATAAACAGCGAGTAGCAGCAGTGTACAAAAAAAAATGAAGGGGGGTGGGGGGGACAATGTAAATAGTCTAGTGGCTATTTGATTAATTGTTTGGCAGTCTTATGGCTTGGGGGTAGAAGCTGTTAAGGAGCCTTTTGGTCCTAGACTTGGCGCTTGCCGTGCGGTAGCAAAGAAAACAGTCTATGACTTGGGTGACTGCAGTCCATGACAATTTTATGGGCTTTCCTCTGACATATTATATAGGTCCTGGATGGCAGGAAGCTTGGCCCCAGTGATGTACTGGGCCATACGCACTACCCTCTGTAGCGCCTTACGGTCAGATGGCGAGCAGTTGCCATACCAGGCGGTGATGCAACCGGTCAGGATGCTCTTGATGGTGCAGCTGTATAACTTTTTGAGGATCTGAGGACCCATGCCGAATCTTTTCAGCATCCTGAGGGGGAAAGGGCGTTGTTGTGCCCTCTTTGCGACTGTCTTGGTGTGTTTGGACCATGCTAGTTTGTTGGTGATGTGGACACCAAGGAACTTTTAAACTCTCGACCCACACCACTACAGCCCTGTTGATGTTAATGGGGGCCTGTTCGGCCCTCCTTTTCCTGTAGTCCACGATCAGCTCCTTTGTCTTGCTCACATTGTGGAAGAGGTTGTTGTCCTGGCGCCACACTGCCAGTTCGCTGACCTCCCTATAGGCTCTCATCGTTGTCAGTAGTTAGCAAACTCAATGATGATGATGGAGTCGTGCTTGGTCACGCAGTCGTCGGAGAACAGGGAGTACTTGACGGGACTAAGTACACACCCCTGAGGGGCCCCAGTGTTGAGGGTCAGCGTGGCAGACGTGTTGTTGCCGACCCTTACCATCTGGGGGGCGGCCCGTCAGGAAGTCCAGGATCCACAGAGGGAGGGGTTTAGTCTCAGGGTCCTTAGCTTAGTGATGAGATTTGAGGGCACTATGGTGTTGAACGCTGAGCTGTAGTCATTGAAAAGCATTCTCACATAGGTGTTCCTTTTGTCCAGGTGGGAAAGGGCAGTGTGGAGTGCGATTGAGATTGCGTCATCTGTGTGTATCTGTTGATCCGGGAGGATGCTGTTGATGTGAGCCATGACCAACCTTTCAATGAGTGCCACGGGGCGGTAATAATTTAGGCATGTTACCTTCGCTTCCTTGGGCACAGGGACTATGGTGGTCTGTTAGAAACATGTAGGTTTTACAGACTCGGTCAGGGAGTTTGAAAATGTCAGTGAAGACACTTGCCATTTGGTCCACGTATGCTTTGAGTACACGTCCTGGTAATCCGTTTGGACCCGTGGCTTTGAATGTTGCCCTGTTTAACCTCTTGGAAATAGGGGGCGCCCTTTTCACTTTTGGATAAAATGGTGCCCAAATTAAACGGCCTCGTACTCTGTCCTAGATCATATGATATGCATATTATTATTACTTTTGGATAGAAAACACTCTGAAGTTTCTAAAACTGTTTGAATTATATCTGTGAGTAAAACAGAACTTATTTGGCAGGCAAACTTCTGAAATGGGTCTCTGTAAAAGGCATCGCCTATTCAATTGCCTTGTATTTATGGATCTGTATGCACTTCATACGCCTTCCACTAGATGTCAACAGGCAGTAGAATGTGGAATGAGGTGTCTAGCCTGATGTGGGACCGAATGAGAGCTTTTGGAGTGACAGGTCAGCCATATTGGCAGTACTTGGCAACGCACCTGGGCATGTCTGCAATGCGTTAGGTAGACACGAAGAAATGCTCCGTCTGGGACGTTATTGGATATATATGAGAAAAACATCCTGAAGATTGATTCTCAACTGAGTTTGACCAGTTTATTCGACTTTTATTATCACATTTAGAAGTTTTCGTTCAATGCGTCAAATCTTCATGGACACGTGAGCTACACATGCTAGGCAAAGTTGCTAATTCGACAGAAGAAATGGACATTCTAAAACAAAACTACGATTTATTGTGGAACTAGGATTCCTGGCACTGCATTCTGATGAAAGTTCATCAAAGGTAAGGGAATATTTATGATGTTATTTCGTATTTTTGTTGACTCTGTTGACTCCAACATGGCGGAGAATGGCTGAGCACTGTCTCAGATTATTGCATGCTGTGCTTTTTACTAAAGTTATTTTTTTTTAAATCTAACACAGCGGTTGCATTAAGAACCAGTGTATCTTTAATTATATGTACAACATGTATTTTTCAGCAAAGTTTATGATGGGTTTTTCTGTTAGATTACGTGGCTCTCTAAAATTTCTCCGGACATTTTGGAGCCATTTGTGACCATGGCGCCAATGTAAAACCACGATTTGTAGCTATAAATATGCACATTTTCGAACAAAACATAAATGTATTGTATAACATGATGTCATAAGACTGTCATCTGATGAAGTTGTTCAAAGGTTAGTGATTCATTTTATCTCTATTTGTGGGTTTTGTGAAAGCTATCTTTACGGTGAAAAAATGGCGTTGTGTTTTGGGCTATTGTGGTGAGCTAACAAATATATGTTGTGTTTTCGCTGTAAAACATTTAAAAAATCGGACATGTTGGCTGGATTCACAAGATGTTTATCTTTCATTTGCTGTATTGGACTTGTGATTTCATGAAAGTATATTATATTTTAAAGGTATTTCTCACATCGGCTACAGATTTTCAGAAATCCTGGTTAGAGGATTCCTGGATTTCCTGCTTATTCTCTCCTTATTCCAGGAATCTTCCAACCGTCTCACTGGTTAACTATGCTAGAGGGATGAGTAACATTGCCTGAGACCTGAAGACTGGCTTCAGCCTTTTCCCAGATATAATGAATGCAAAGGCTTCAGGTGGTTTCAGCTCAGTAGGCTAACATAGTCTTCTTGAGGTGTTTGTGTCAGAGTTTCCGTTTAAAAATATACACTGCTCAAAAAAATAAAGGGAACACTTAAACAACACAATGTAACTCCAAGTCAATCACACTTCTGTGAAATCAAACTGTCCACTTAGGAAGCAACACTGATTGACAATAAATTTCACATGCTGTTGTGCAAATGGAATAGACAAAAGGTGGAAATTATAGGCAATTAGCAAGACACCCCCAATAAAGGAGTGGTTCTGCAGGTGGTGACCACAGACCACTTCTCAGTTCCTATGCTTCCTGGCTGATGTTTTGGTCACTTTTGAATGCGGCGGTGCTTTCACTCTAGTGTAGCATGAGACGGAGTCTACAACCCACACAAGTGGCTCAGGTAGTGCAGCTCATCCAGGATGGCACATCAATGCGAGCTGTGGCAAGAAGGTTTGCTGTGTCTGTCAGCGTAGTGTCCAGAGCATGGAGGCACTACCAGGAGACAGGCCAGTACATCAGGAGACGTGGAGGAGGCCGTAGGAGGGCAACAACCAGCAGCAGGACCGCTACCTCCGCCTTTGTGCAAGGAGGAGCACTGCCAGAGCCCTGAAAAATGACCCCAGCAGGCCACTAATGTGCGTGTGTCAGCATATGTCTCACAAGGGGTCTGAGGATCTCATCTCGGTACCTAATGGCAGTCAGGCTACCTCTGGCGAGCACATGGAGGTGTGCGGCCCCACAAAGAAATGCCACCCCACACCATGACTGACCCACCGCCAAACCGGTCATGCTGGAGGATGTTGCAGGCAGCAGAACGTTCTCCACGCGTCTCCAGACTCTGTCACGTCTGTCACATGTGCTCAGTGTGAACCTGCTTTCATCTGTGAAGAGCACAGGGCGCCAGTGGCAAATTTGCCAATCTTGGTGTTCTCTGGCAAATGCCAAACGTCCTGCACGGTGTTGGGCTGTAAGCACAACCCCCACCTGTGGACGTCGGGCCCTCATACCACCCTCATGGAGTCTGTTTCTGACCGTTTGAGCAGACACATGCACATTTGTGGCCTGCTGGAGATCATTTTGCAGGGCTCTGGCAGTGGACAAAACACATCACAACAAGAGAGATAACACCACATAAAGAGAGACTTAAGATGACAACACAGTATGGTAGCAACACAAAACATGGTACAAACATTATTGGGCACAGACAACAGCACAAAGGGAAAGAAGGTAGAGACAACAATACATCACACAAAGCAGCCACAACTGTCAGTAAGAGTGTCCATGATTGAGTCTTTGAATGAAGAGATGGAGATAAAACTGTCCAGTTTGAGTGTTTGCCGCAGCTCCTTCCAGTCGCTAGCTGCAGCGAACTGAAAAGAGGAGCGACCTAGTGATGTGTGTGCTTTGGGGACCTTTAGTAGAATGTGACTGGCAGAACGGGTGTTGTATATGGAGGATGAGGGCTGCAGTAGGAATCTCAGATAGGGAGGAGTGAGGCCTAAGAGGGTTTTATAAATAAGCTTCAACCAGTGGATCTTGCGACGGGTATATAGAGATGACCAGTTTACAGAGGAGTATAGAGTGCAGTGATGTGTCCTATAAGGAACATTGGTGGCAAATCTGATGGCCGAATGGTAAAGAACATCTAGCCGCTCGAGAGCACCCTTACCTGCCAATCTATAAATGATGTCGCCATAATCTAGCATGGGTAGGATGGTCATCTGAATCAGGGTTAGTTTGGCAGCTGGGGTGAAAGAAGAGTGATTTACGATAGAGGAAACCAAGTCTAGATTTAACTTTAGCCTTCAGCTTTGATATGTGCTGAGAGAAGGACAGTGCACCAAGAGAAGGACAGTGCACCGAGAGAAGGACAGTGCACCGTCTAGCCATACTCCCAAGTACTTGTATGAGGTGACTACCTCAAGCTCTACACCCTCAGAGATAGTAATAACACCTGTGGGAGGAGGGCATTCTTCTTACCAAACCACATGACCTTTGTTTTGGAGTCATTCAGAACAAGGTTTAGGGTAGAGAAAGTTTGTTGGACACTAAGAAAGCTTTGTTGTGGAGCGTTTAACACAAAATCCGGAGAGGGGCCAGCTGAGTATAAGGCTGTATCATCAGCATATAAATGGATGAGAGAGCTTCCTACTGCCTGAGCTATGTTGTTGATGTAAATTGAGAAGAGTGTGGGGCCTAGGATCGAGCCTTGGGGGTACTCCCTTGGTGACAGGCAGTGGCTGAGACAGCAGATTTTCTGACTTTATACACTGCACTCTTTGAGGTAGTTAGCAATCCAGGCCAAAGACCCCTCAAAGACACCAATACTCCTTAGCCGGCCCATAAGAATGGAATGGTCTACCATATCAAAAGCTTTGGCCAAGTCAATAAAAATAGCAGCACAACATTGATTAGAATCAAGGGCAATGGTGACATCATTGAGGACCTATAAGGTTGCAGTGACACATCTATAACATGAGCGGAAACCAGATTGCATAGCCGAGAGAATACTATAGACATCAAGAAAGCCAGTCAGTTGATTATTGACAAGTTTTTCCAACACTTTCGATAAACAGGGCAAAATAAAAACAGGCCTATAACAGTTAGGATTATCTTGATCTCTCCCTTTAAATAAAGGATGAAGTGTGGCTGCTAAAGGAGCTCCTTAAACTTGACCCCAAAAAAAACATCTGGGTCAGATGGTTTAGACCCTTTCTTCTTTAAGGTTGCTGCCCGATCATCGCCAATCCTGTCTCTCTTTTCTGGGGAGGTACCCATTGCTTGGAAGGCAGCACCTCAGACTCAGTGACTGCCTGCAGGGAGAAACTTTGTAGCGGGGCAGGGGAAAAAGAGGGAGGAGCATCGGGGATAGTCGCATTAGAAGGGGTGGGAGATGATGTTGGATGGGCAAGGAGGCATGGCAGAGTCAAATAGGAATCCTGACTTTATGAAGTGATGACTGAAGAGCTAGCCATGTGCTCAGGTGGTTTAAGCATGTCCCAGTTTAGGTCACCAAGCAGGACACATTCAGACTTAGTGTAAGGGGCTAGGAGAGCTTAGGGCAGGTAGGGTACAGGCCGTTGCTGATGAAGGACGATAGCACTCAGCAACAGGTCAACAAAGAGTTATTTGAAAGTGTAATGCTTAAAACCAGCAAATCAAATTGTTTGGGGAAAGACCAAGCACTGAAGGTGATCATTGGTAAAGATTGCCACTCCCCCACCTTTGGAAGATCTGTCTTGCCGAGAAGGTTATAACCAGAAAGGTTAACATCGGTATTCAAAACACTCTTCCTTAACCACGTCCCAGTAATGACCAACACATCTGGATTGGAGCTGTGAACCCACACTTTCAAATGATCCATTTTAGGGTAATAAGCTTCTAGTGTTAACGTGCAGAAAACGCAGTCTTTTACGAGAGCAGAAATCAGTGAAGCAGAGCACAAGTCAGAATTGGGGCTAGCAACAGTAGATAGGCCAGGGTGTTCATGCACATTTCCAGATATCATCAGCAGTAATACAATCAAGGCACGGCAGAGGACAGGGAGAGCTCTGCAGTGCTGATTTATGACATCTGAATGTGCATCAGATGGCAGCAAGATCATATTGTACAGCAATTTCATCAGGTAACATGAATACAAAGCTGGCGAGAGGTGGTTAGAATAGGATGGGAGGCCAAAAGTCTGTGTAACCAATAGAGAGGCAGAGTCCCAAGTGTGGGGAAAAAACATAGTCGGTCCCACGGTTGGGTAAAGACAGTTTGTAGTCAACAAAGTATGCAGGAGTCATGAGGCAAAATGCACAAGAAAAAAAWATATATATAACGACTTGGCCATTGTAAGTTCAGAGTTACTCGCCCCAACAGTGTGTGAGTGCTGGAGGTGACCAAAAGCTCGGGAGAGAGGGGGGAGTGTGGTGGGGGTACCTGTACCAGACAGGGGGAGACAACCAGGGCAGACAGTGAACAGATCACCAGGTGGAATCCAAGCAGCAGTGCAACGGTAGTAGGTGTCACACCCACTTGGGTGACACTTTTATTTCTGGAGGCAGATTTCTTGTAGAAAATGCCAGTGAACGGTCTTTGAACAGCTGGAGGGGGCTTCAGAGGATGCGTCAAAGCCTCCTGCCACTTGTTGGGCCCAAAGCCCTCAACACCTTTTTACTTCACACCTTAGTGCTAATTGAATTTGCATCTGGTCTGTCCTTGCAAGCCTCGGAGCCTTAACTCAGCATTCAGTCTCCATTTAAAATAAAATATATCATTGTATTGTACTTTATTTCCTTTTTTCTTTTTCTTCTTGGCTTTCAAAATGGCATCAGACCAAGCACTACTCACTCAGTTCCAGGTTGGATGGTGTCCTCAGGTCTCTGCTGTTTGTTTGCCAGAGCACCCTCTGTATAGCTTGGGGGAAAAACATTGGAAGCAGTAATGTAAGGTTTGGAGTTTTGATCTGGAGCGAAGGCCGTGCTGTGGAGGGTAGCATCCTGCATATGTACCTGCTGAAAAATCCAAGTTTATCTAACTCCAAATGTATAATTTTGTTTACATTTTTTTTTTTATGTGTTGGGGGACATTTGACCAGCAGCATTTTAATTTACCAGACATTTGAGATGTTTACCGACCCATATGCATTGGCTGCGCAACCTGATTAGGGCGTCCTCCCCTGGTGCTCAGAATGACATAAATCACATTTTAGATTATGGTAATTCATCTTAACAGAACATGCAACTCAAGGATGCAATGGCGTGGCCTTCTTTACCGAATTCCGATGTGGACTTTGAAGACATTTACTTTTCCTCAGCCAGCAAGACGAGTAATGAACCGCAAAATCACTAGTCTATGTCAATGTACTATCCCCCATAGTAGAAAAGTTGACCTATTCTATTGGTCAGCGTGTCCTTCTGTGCGAGGATCGCCTATTCCAAACAGACTCCGGGACAGTTGTGGAATGATAGATCCTAAATTCATTCAACCAGTACATAAAAAAACTTTAAAAAGCAATAAGACTGATGCAACAGATCAGAACATTTAGCCTAAAACATTTAAAACTTGTATTCATACGCATTGTAAGTGCAGCAGTAGGCTATGCACAAATGTTAGGTTCATAATACAATTAGTTGAAAACTCTGATTTGGAGATGACCGCCTAATACAAAAAAATCGATTCTCAAATATTGTATTTTCCTTTACGCAGTGTGCACTGAACTGACATGCAAGAATATAGTTTCAAAAGACACACACAGGTGTCTGTAATCATGGCTGGGTGTGGCCTGATATCATTGATTTAATTCTCATATATTAAAATAGCATACAAAAAACATAAATGGATAGCATACGATCATAGATACAATTTGGTTACATAAGCCTACAATCATTTACAATAGCAAAATCACAAGAATGGCTTCAGATCAAAGTCTACATTTAAATTAAAGATCCAGGCAGCCTCTCGTTTTAATAATAAATTGTCGAGGTCACCCCCTCCTAGGGAGGGTGACATGTTCGATGCCGATATAACGTAGAGACGAAATCGAGTGGTTTGCTTCCAGAAAGTGGGCCGCAACTGGGTAAGTCGGGTTTTTGCACCTAATGGTACTACGATGCTCCGAGATACGTACTTTTAATTCACGCTTTGGTTTACACACACAATTTTTATCACAAGGACAAGTTATAAGATAAATAACTGCCTTAGTGGAGCACGTGATAACACCTTTTGATTTGGATCTGTTTCCCTGTTTGGGGGTGTTTGAAGGATCTACATTTAGAAGGGCCATTGCATTGAGCACAGCCATTACACTTGTAGTTTCCATCCAGTAGGGGCGCAATACACGTTGTGCAGGGATATCTTGGGGTGGTAAATCAGAGTTTACCAATTGATCTGAGGTTTCTGCCCCGCGATAATACGACCGAGGTCCGAAAACACATTGCCGATACTATCATCGGATCATAGAATGTGCCAATATTTGTGAACGATTCCCTTAATTTGTTCAGAGCACTTTGAATAGCGGGTAGTTAGAATGCAAGAATGCTTCTTTTTGCGAGACTGACCTTGAAAAAGGTTGTTTTGTTTTGAATTTTCTCAATGGCAGTATTAATCTGACCATTTTTGTACCCCCTCTCCTTGAATTTTCTGTGCGTCTCAGCCATATTTCTGTCAATCTGATTTGTTTTTTTACAAATTCTTTTGATTCTACAGAATTGGCTGTAGTGCAGACTGTTTTTCAAGGGAAGTAGGTGACAACTATCAGCCCTCAACAAACTGTTACGATCATTAGGTTTCCTGTAAAGATCAGTGTATAGAACATTATCTTCACACAAGATCAGAAGATCAAGAAAACTGATTTGACGTGTATCAGATTGCATAGTAAATCTCAGATGTTCAGAACAGGAGTTAAGAAAAGCATGGAACGCCTGAAGCTGTTTTGCATCACCCCTCCATAGAACAAAAATATCATCAATATACCGTTTCCAAATAATGATGTTAGGCAAGAAAACATTGTGGAGAGGATTGAAAATAGACTGTTTCTCCCTGTAACCCACATACAAATTAGCATAGTTAGCAAATTAGCATTAGCATAGCCATGGGGGATCCCATAGCAGTACAGTCAAATATACTTATCATCGACAGGTATTTTCATGAACGAATAGTTGAAAAAGCTGTATTTTGCTATGGGATATTTTTATTCTCATGGACAATTAGCTGGCGGCAATTTTATTTGTCGTTTTTTAATGTATTTTATCAGCCAAAAGCCGGCCATTTTTTTTATTTAACCTTTATTTAACTAGGCAAGTCAGTTAAGAACAAATTCTTGCTTGCAATGACGGCCTACCGGGGAACAGTGGGTTAACTGCCTTGTTCAGGGGCAGAACGACAGATTTTTACCTTGTCAGCTCGGGGTTTCGATCAAGCAACCTTTCGGTTGCTCTAACCACGCTCTAACCACCTGCACCCCCAAAATTATTATTTATGTATGTATATATATATTTTTTTAAATATATACATATGTGTGTGTCCCCTCACCTAGGTGGGCGTGGGTGTTACAGGATGCCCTGGGCATAGCCTTCTGTCTCTACATGCTCAAGACTATCAGACTGCCTACATTTAAGGTGGGTACACCTGTATAGAGATCCTATAACAAGATTACTTTTAATGTTTTTCTATGGGTACACTAGCATAGATGGAGCTCTATAATGTACTGGCCACAGAAGTAGAATCATTAGAATGGACATCCTCATTCAAGTTGTTAGTTTCTACATTATGGTTCAATAACCCAGACAGATATCAAAGAAAGCTCAGGCTAGATTTATTTACCGCACTGGGTGTTGTAGCTTCCAAGACAAGTTACAACGTTACAAGCACATATTTATAACCTCCGACTAGGCCCCCCTTCCCAAACAGTACCAGTCAAAAGTTTGGACACACATACTCATTCAAGGGTTTATCTTTATTTTTACTATTTTCTACATTGTGGAATAATTGTGAAGACATCAAAACTATGAAATAAAACATATGGAATCATGTAGTAACCCCAAAAAATGATTTTAGATTCTTCAATGTAGCCACCCTTTGCCTTGATGACAGCTTTGCACACTCTTGGCATTCTCTCAACCAGCTTCACCTGGAATGCTTTTCCAACAGTCTTGAAGAAGTTCCCACATATGCTGAGCACTTGYTGGCTGCTTTTCCTTCACTCTGCGGTCCAACTCATCCCAAACCATCTCAATTGGGTTGAGGTCGGATGATTGTGGAGGCCAGGTCATCTGATGCAGCACTGATGCAGCACATCTGATGCAGCACTCTCCTTCTTGGTCAAATAGGCCTTACACAGCCTGGAGGTGTGTTGGGTCATTGTCCTGCTGAAAAACAAATTATCATCCCACTAAGCGCAAACCAGGTGGGATGGCTTACATGTGTTACATATATATATATATACTTTATGTTACAGGAGAAGGTCAATTTGGGAAATATATACGTTCCCCGTAACAAATTTGAAACGGGAAAGGAGCCAGCATATATTACAAGTTAAATCAGTTGACAGACAGTGAGCTGGTATGGGTCGTATCAGGACAACTTATCTGGGAAACAAATAACACAAATGATTCAAGATGCTGTGGTAGCAATGCTGGTTAAGTGTATCTTGAATTCTAGATAAATCACCAACAGTGTCACCAGCAAAGCACCCCCACACCATCACATTTTCTCCTCCATGCTTCACGGTGGGAACCACACATGCGGAGATCATCCGTTCACCTACTCTGCGTCTCACAAAGACATGGCGGTTGGAACCTAAAATCTCAAATTTGGGCTCATCAGACCAAAGGACAGATTTCCACCGGTCTCATGTCCATTGCTAATTTTTCTTGGCCCAATCAAGTCTCTTCTTCTTTTTGGTGGCGTTTAGTAGTGGTTTCTTTGCAGCAATTTGACCATGAAGACCTGATTCACGCAATCTCCTCTGAACAGTTGATTTTGAGATGTGTCTGTTACTTAAACTCTAAAGCATTTATTTGGGCTTCAATTTCTGAGGCAGAGGTATCTGGGTCTTCCTTTTATGTGGCAGTCCTCATGAGAGCCAGTTTCATCATAGTTTCATCATAGCGCTTGATGGTTTTTGCGACTGCACTTGAAGAAACTTTCAAAATTCTTGTTATTTTCCGGATTGACTGACCTTCATGTCTTAAAGTAATGATGGACTGTCATTTCTCTTTGCTTATTTGAGCTGTTCTTTCCATAATATGGACTTGGTCTTTTACCAATAGGGCTATCTTCTCTATACCCCCCCTACCTTGTCACAAAACAACTGACTGGCTCAAACGCAATAAGAAGGAAAGAAATTCCACAGATTAACTTTTAACAAGGCACACCTTTTTAATTTAAATGCATTCCAGGTGACTAACTCATGAAGCTGGTTGAGAGAATGCCAAAAGTGTGCAAAGCTGTCAAGGCAAAGGGTGCCTACTTTGAAGAATCTCAAATATATATATTTTTTTGATTGTTTTAACACTTCTGGTTACTAGATGATTCCATATGTGTTATTTCATAGTTTTGATGTCTTCACTATTATGTTACAATGTAGAAAATATATATATAATAAGTAGGTGTGTCCAAACCTTCCACTGGTACTGTATGTGTATGTAATGTGCTATATATTTATCTTAAGAATATATAATGGTATAAGACACAGTTATAGATTGTAATTACTGTTCTATCAGCTCTATCGCCAGACACTTGGCTCTTATTCAAACCTTATGGAATGATTCTTGCCCTCAGAGACAGGCCTTTGTACTTTCTCTCTGCCCAAATACAATACACACAGACCATTCCATGTAACCCATAACACAATTACTACTGCTAGGCTAATTATACAATTATGTTAAAACAGGCTTAAGTCCGTATCCAACAAAGTCGATCGGTCTGTCGTGGATTGTCTTGGGACCATTTTTAAAGTGATTTTATGTCTATGGTACTGACCACATTTAATAACTAACTAGGGTCACGAGTTGTACTGATGATCATGCATGTGTGTTAATGACCAGGACTTTCCTAACCACACCTATGACACTCAATGGCCTGTGTATCTAACCATGGGCATGAAAATACAGTCATAGTAATGTCTTCTTTCATGTTCTTTCTTCCAGGCCTGCACCATGCTGTTGGTGACCCTATTTGTCTACGATATCTTCTTTGTATTTATCACACCTCTCTTTACCAAGGTACGTCAGTCATTCATGGTTGAGCCCAACTTTTCATTAAGAAATAATGATACATTTTCATTCTAAAACGCTTTTTGTTACAGGAAGAACTTAAAGAACTATAACTTGCTAGATTAAATGTACCATACATTAAGCCACTACCATGTTTCCTGTGTTTCTCTCTTCAGAGTGGTGAGAGTATAATGGGGGAGGTTGCGGCTGGTCCCTCTGACTCCTCCACACATGAAAAGGTACAGTTGGCATCATTAATCAATCGGTCAATCAATTGGTTTTATATGTTTTGTTGTTGATTTGGCGTCACAAGAGTTGTTTTTTCACTTGAACCGATGTAGTAATAGAAGTAAGAAATAATGTACTAATCTATGCTCGCTGTCCTTCCTGTCCTTTCTCCAGCTTCCTATGGTGCTTAAAGTGCCCCGCCTCAACTCCTCCCCCCTGGCTCTGTGTGACAGGCCCTTCTCTCTGCTGGGATTTGGAGACATCTTAGTACCAGGTAACATTATTGTTCTATACTCTGCCCTCTACCTACATGTTTCAAGCAGACCGCCAAGGTAACCTGTCTAAATGACTATCGCCCCATAGCACTGTTAGGTTTTAAATGATCCTAGTAAAACTCAGACGATTAGTAAAGCTTAAATCAAGTTTATTCACCCATTGGGTCACACAGCTGCATAAGACAAAGACATGGTTCCACCAGTGGTTTATATATATATATCCCAATTTGGGTGACGTCCTCCTTCCCTCTCAACATTACATCTTTATTGCTGGGCAGGAAATTAAGTGATGCGGGCCATAAACTGTTCCTTCTCCCTTAACGTGACCTGACCTGACCTCGGCCCCCTTCCTCACTAAACCACATCTCTCCACTCTTATCAGTCCCTGCCACATGTGATTGCCCTCCACCATATTACATTCCTCCTACAGATAACCATTAACTTCTGGTGTTGACCCTAGACTATAGCACTCAATATTTCAATAGGATACCTGATAATTAACACTATTCCAAGTTTAGGAGTCAGAACCCAGAATCCATCAGCACTCACATCTATAGCCATGAAAGGCTGGTCATGGCTCACATCAACACCACCATCCCAGACACCCTGGACCCATTCCAATTCGCCGACCGCCCCAACAGATCCACAGATGTCGCAATCTCTATTACACTCCAGACTGCCCTGTTCCACCTGGATAAGAGGAATGTTGTTCATTGACTATGTCGTGGAAAATTGTCTCAGAAATATGACACTCTTACAAGAACTTAATTATAGACTTTAATACAAAGTAGCAAAGCCGAGCCCTTCCATGGAAGGACCCTATCACAAACGTAACAGAGCCGAGCCCCTCCATGGAAAGAGACTAAATTCTCAGACTAAGTTCTGTCTTTGCATAACGTATAGAGTCCCCTCTCCTATATGAAAATAGCTTCCCTTGACATTTCTCCATTATTATCTTTTCATCTCAGAGCTTGTTAACGCCCACATCTGACAGCTGTATAGGTTATAATGGTTGCGGGACCCTTTTCACGTCCTGAAAATAATGCATGCATTGCATGCCTATGTTTCACCTGTTGGTCATCAGTCATTTTGCTACCATCCTCCTTCCTGTATCCTTCTGACCATAGTATGTCCAGCTGTCATAAATGTATGTATGGCCTTGGTTAATGTACTCTTTGGCATGTTACCCTTTCAGAAATGGAGTATGGCCTGGGTGTCATCTTCTTTAAATGTGCATGTCCTTGCTACTTCAGCATGGCAACTACACCTATTTATATTTAATGCGTAGCTCCCACAACGTTCAACACCATAATCCCGTACAAGCTCAACACTAACGCCTCAACACTAACGCCAAGCTTCCTACCATCCAGGACCTATACACTAGGCGGTGTCAGAGGAAGACCCAAAAAATTGTCAACTCCAGTCACCCAAGTTATAGACTGTTCTCTCTGCTACTGCACGGCAAGTGGTACCGGAGCGCCAAGTCTAGGACCGAAAGCCTCCTTAACAGCTTCTACCCCCAAGCCATTAAGACTGCTGAACAATTAATCAAATGGCCACCCGGACTATTTACATTGACACGCCCCCCCCCCCTCCCTTTGCACTAACTCCTTTGACTCATCACATACGCTGCTGCTACTGCTTATTATCTATCCTAGTCTAGCCTAGTCACTTTACCCCTACCTATATGTACACTGAACAAAAATATAAACGTAACATGTAAAGTCTTGGTCCCATGTTTCATGAGCTGAAATAAAACATTCCAGAAATGTTACATATGCACTAAAAGCTTGTTTCTTTCATTTTGTGCTAAAATTCGTTTACATCCTTGTTAGTGAGCATTTTTCATCCACGTGACAGGTGTGGCATATCAAGAAGCTGACTAAACAGCATGATCATTACACAGGTGCACCTTGTGCTGGGGACAATAAAAGGACACTCTAAAATGCACACAACACAATGCCACAGGTGTGCAATTGGCATGCTGACTGCAGGAATGTCCACCAGAGCATTGAATGTTAATTTCTCTACCATAATCCACCCCCAACGTCGTTTTAAAGAATTTGGCAGTACGTCCATCTTGCCTCACAACCGCACACCAAGTGTATGGCGTCGTGTGGGTGAGCGGTTTGTTGATGTCAATGACATGAACAGAGTGCTCCATGATGGCATGGGCAGGCATAAGCTACTGTTAACGAACACAATTGCATTTTATCAATGGCAATTTGAATGCACAAAAATACCGTGATGAGATCCTGAGGCCCATTGCGAGGTCCATTTTAAGGTATCTATGACTAACTGATGCATATCTGTATTCCCAGGCATGTGAAATCCATAGATTAAGGCCTAATACATTTATTTCAATTGACTGATTTCCTCATTATCTGTAACTCAGTAAAATCTATGAAATTGTTGCATGTTGTGTTTTATATTTTTGTTCAGTATACATACTGTCTCTACCTCAATTACCTTGTAACCCTGCACATCAATTCAGACCCCCAGACCCCAATTCAGACTTTTTCGACATTTTGTTACGTTACAAAAATGTCCTCAATCTACACACAATAATGACAAAGCAAAAACAGGTTTTTAGAAATGTTAGCAAATTTATTAAAAATAAAATGCAGATTTACCTAAGTATTCAGACCCTTTGCTATGAGACTCAAAATTGAGCTCCGGTACATCCTGTTTCCATTGATCATCCTTGAGATGTTTCTACAACTTGGAGTCCACCTATGGTAAATTCAATTGATTGGACATGATTTGTAAAGGCACACGCCTGTCTATATAAGGCCCCACAGTTTACAGTGCATGTCAACGCAAAAACCAAGCCATGAGGTCGAAGCAATTGTCCGTAGAGCTCCAAGACAGTATTGTGTCAAGGCACAGATCTGGGGAAGAGTACCAAAAATGTTCTGCAGCACTGAAGGTCCCCAAGAACACCCCAGCCTCCATCATTCTTATTTGGAAGAAGTTCGGAACCACCAAGACTCTTCCTAGAGCTGGCTGCCCAGCCAAACTGAGCAATAGGGGTAGAAGGGCCTTGGTCAGGGAGGTGACCAAGAACCCGATGGTCACTCTGACAGAGCTCCAGAGTTCCTCTGTGGAGATGGGAGAATCTTCCAGAAGGACAACCATCTCTGCAGCACTCCATCAATCAGGCCTTTATCGTAGAGTGGCCAGATGGAAGCCACTCCTCAGCAAAAGGCACATGACAGACCGCTTGGAGTTTGCCAAAAGGCACCCAGACCATGAGAAACAAGATTCTCTGGTCTGATGAAACCAAGCTTGAACTCTTTGGCTTGAATGCCAAGTGTCACGTCTGGAGGAAACCTGGCACCATCCCTACGGTGAAGCATGGTGGTGGCAGCATCATGCTCTGGGGATGTTTTTCAGTGGCAGGGACTGGCAGACTAGTCAGGATCGAGGGAAAGATGAATGAAGCAAAGTACAGAGATCCTTGATGAAAACCTGCTCCAGAGCGCTTAGGACCTCAGACTGGGGCAAAGGTTTACCTTCCAACAGGACAACGACCCTTACCACACCGCCAAGACAACGTAGCAGTGGCTTCGGGACAAGTCTCTGAATCCTTGAGTGGCCCAGCCAGAGCCCGGACTTGAACCCGATCGAACATCTCTGGAGAGACCTGAAAATAGCTGTGCAGCTACACTCCCCATCCAACCTGACAGAGCTTGAGAGGATCTGTAAAGAAGAATGCTATAAACTCCCCAAATACAGGTGTGCCAAGATTTTAGCTTCATACCCAAGAAGACTCGAGGCTGTAATCGCTGCCAAATGTGCATCAACAAATTTCTGAGTAAATTGTCTGAATACTTATGTAAATGTGATATCTGTTTTTGCAATACAATTTGATTTACTCTACTCTTGTATCCTGTCTTACTACCAGGTAATACCCATAGTGCCTAATCTAAATCTCATTTAGGGCCAGGAATTCTCCCTGACCTGGACCTATATCATACAGCATCTTTCTGTGGCGAGATAAAGCTGCTATCTGAACTCGTCCCGGCTTAGCTGACATGGTCTCTCGCTCTCTGCCTCACTCTCTGTGTGTGTCAGGTCTGCTGGTAGCCTACTGTCACAGGTTTGACATCCTCATGCAGTCCTCACGGTTCTATTTCCTGGCCTGCACTATCGGTAAGACCAACACATAATCTTTTTGATAGTCAAATCGACTTTGTTTGTAGTCTATACCGGACAATATTTGTTCCAACCAAGCAGTAACACACCTGATTCACGCTTCCTCTACCTCTTTCACCCTCTCCCTTGCTCCCGCTCTCCAGGTTATGGTATCGGGCTGCTCATCACCTTTGTAGCTCTGGCCCTGATGCAGATGGGTCAGCCGGCCCTGTTGTACCTGGTGCCTTGCACCCTCCTCTCCAGCCTGGCGGTGGCGCTGTGGCGCAAAGAGCTGCCCTTATTCTGGACAGGAAGTGGATTTGTGGTGATTACCAGTTTGATATGAGTGTCGCCGCCGCCGCCTATGGACAGAAACATGTCTAGTATTATGTACCAAACTTTAAATTCTAGGTTTACTGTTGAGTACCGTAGCCCCGAAAAACTAGATATCGGTTTCTTTGTTCCCCCTGCTCTGCCCTCCCAACCCATACTGTCATTTTACTGTGGGTTCTTTGCTATCAGGTGTCTATGAATGTCGCTGCCGATATCTGATCTGGGCTTGCCTTTATTCTTTACTAGTATAATTATAGTCCTCTGCTGCTAGATACCAGTCAGATTGTCTTACAGTAGATTGTAATGCTGTGGTGTTGGAATAGACACGATGCGTTATAGGGTTTTGGGTCATTAAACACCATTTGGTAGGTAGTTGACAACGCATAGTATCTGGCGGTGACAAGGGAGTGTACTGTACTTTGTATCTCACCCCTTTTTCTCTGAACTGCACATTGTGAACATGTTTCTAGAAGGTACTGGGTTTTGTATCACAAGGTGCTCTTAAGGCTCTTGCTTTCCTCTTAATGTTTCCTCCACCTCTGTGTGTCAGATCTATCGCTCAATGTACAGCCATACCTGTGCTAACAAGCTGCCCCACTATCTGTGGTCAGGGAGAGAGACGGAGACACACAGAGAGCATGGGCTCCTGAGTTCTTCTGCAAAAACATAGAATTTGAGTTTGACAAATGTAGATAAAAGTCAAACTAAAATTTGCAAGGACTTATTATAGGATACTAACATCAAAACCTTTATTACAATTCACAATTCCATACCTAAAACCTTGATTTTGGATAAAATTACCTGAACGGACTATTACCACCAAGGACTATCAAGAAAAACAAACTTCTAACAAGCCAAAACATTCAGAAGAAACACAGCGGAACCTGGAAATACCATCCAACACAAAACTGAGTGAGTAATATTCAGTCTGAACCTCCTTTCTGAAGCCAAACAGTAAAATACTGTCTCTAGCTAATTTTGTTATATAAAGCTTAATAATTAAGGCTATCAAGCTGCTAGGATAGAATCTGACTGAAATTAGCACTGAAGTGCAAAGTGAGAGATGTGAACTCTTGGCCTAACAATGGCGGGAGAGTTTCATCAGCCCCCCCCCCCCCACCAAATGAGGCCTTTGAAGCCCCCTCCATCTGTGCAGAAAAAAAAACTTCTCTCAAACTTCTCTCACCTACTCCCATTGCCTGCTGCACTGCTGCTTGGATTCCACCTGGCAATCCGTTCGCTGTCTCCCTGGCCTGTCTCCCCCTGTCCCCCCGCCACACTCCCCTCTCTCCCCGAGCTTTCGATCACCTCCAGCACACATGCACTGTGGGGCAAGTGACTCTGAACTTACAATGGCTAGCCCCAAGTTGTTATATTTTTCTCTTGTGCTTTATGATATTTGCCTCATGACTCATTTACATTACATTTAAGTCATTTAGCAGACGCTCTTATCCAGAGCGACTTACAAATTGGTGCATTCACCTTATGATATCCAGTGGAACAACCACTTTACAATAGTGCATCTAACTCTTTTAAGGGGGGGGGGGGGTTGAGAAGGATTACTTTATCCTATCCTAGGTATCCTTAAAGAGGTGGGTTCAGGTGTCTCCGGAAGGTGGTGATTGACTCCGCTGACCTGGCGTCGTGAGGGAGTTTGTTCCACCATTGGGGTGCCAGAAGCAGCGAACAGTTTTGACTGGGCTGAGCGGGAACTGTACTTCCTCAGAGGTAGGGAGGCGAGCAGGCCAGAGGTGGATGAACGCAGTGCCCTTGTTTGGGTGTAGGGCCTGATCAGAGCCTGAAGGTACGGAGGTGCCGTTCCCTCACAGCTCCGTAGGCAAGCACCATGGTCTGTATGCGGATGCGAGCTTCAACTGGAAGCCAGTGGAGAGAGCGGAGGAGCGGGGTGACGTGAGAGAACTTGGGAAAGTTGAACACCAGACGGGCTGCGGCGTTCTGGATGAGTTGTAGGGGTTTACTGCGCAAGGCAGGGAGCCCAGCCAACAGCGAGTTGCAGTAATCCAGACGGGAGATGACAAGTGCCTGGATTAGGACCTGCGCCGCTTCCTGCGTGAGGCAGGGTCGTACTCTGCGAATGTTGTAGAGCATGAACCTACAGGAACGGGTCACGCCTTGATGTTAGTTTGAGAACGACAGGGTGTTGTCCAGGATCACGCCAAGGTTCTTAGCACTCTGGGAGGAGGACACAATGGAGTTGTCAACCGTGATGGCGAGATCATGGAACGGGCAGTCCTTCCCCGGGAGGAAGAGCAGCTCCGTCTTGCCGGGTTCAGCTTGAGGTGGTGATCCGTCATCCACACTGATATGTCTGCCAGACATGCAGAGATGCGATTCACCACTGGTTATCAGAGGGGGGAAAGGAGAGATTAATTGTGTGTCGTCTGCATAGCAATGATAGGAGAGACCATGTGAGGATATGACAGAGCCAAGTGACTTGGTGTATAGCGAGAATAGGAGAGGGCCTAGAACAGAGCCCTGGGGGACACAGTGGTGAGAGCACGTGGTGCGGAGACAGATTCTCGCCACGCCCACCTGGTAGGAGCGACCTGTCAGGTAGGACGCAATCCAAGCGTGGGCCGCGCCGGAGAAGCCCAGCTCGGAGAGGGTGGAGAGGAGGATCTGATGGTTCACAGTATAAAGGCAGCCGATAGGTCTAGAAGGATGAGAGCAGAGGAGAAGAGAGTTAGCTTTAGCAGTGCGGAGCGCGCCTCCGTGACCAGAGAAGAGCAGTCTCAGTTGAATGACTAGTCTTGAAACCTGACTGATTTGGATCAAGAAGGTCATTCTGAGAGAGATAGCAGGAGAGCTGGCCAAGGACTCCTGTGTGCTTTGTTGACTATGAACTTGCTTGTTTACCCAACTGTGGGACAATCTGTGTGTTCCCACACTCGGGACTCTGACTCTCTATTGCAGGGCTGTCCAACCCTCTTCCTGGAGAGCTACCATCCTGTAGGTTTTCGCTCCAACCCTAATCTAGCGCACCTGACTCTAATAATTAGCTGGTGGATAAGCTGAATCAGGTTAGTTACAACTGGGGTTGAAAACCTACAGGAGGGTCGCTCTCCAGGAACAGGTTTGGACAGCCTTGCTCCATTGGTTACACCGACTTTTGGCCTCCCATCCTATGCTAACCACCTCTCGCCGGCTTTGTATTCATGTTACCTGATGAAATTGCTGTACAATATGATCTTGTTGCCATCTAATGAACATTCAAATGTTCTAAGTCAACACTGCAGAGCTCTCCCTGTCCTCAGCCGTGCCCTAATTGTATTACTGCTGTTTTTTTTCTGGAAATGTGCATGTACACCCTGGCCCGTCTGTTGCTAGCCCCAATTCTGACCTGTGCTCTGCTTCACTGATTTCTGCTCTCGTAAAAGCCTAGGTTTTCTGCACGTTAACACTAGAAGCTTCTTACCCTAAAATGGATCATTTGAAAGTGTGGGTTCACAGCAACAATCCAGATGTGTTGGTCATTACTTATTATCATTATTTGGTAAGACAGATCTTCCAAAGGTGGTGGAGTGGCAATCTTTACCAAGGAATACCTTTTGTGCTCGGTTGTCTCCACAAAGTCGATCCCCAAACAATTTCATTTGCTGGTTTTAGACGTTAAGCTTTCAAATAGCTCTTTGTTGACTTGCTGGGTGTTATCGTCCACCATCAGCACCGGCCTGTACCTTAAATGCCCTTACACTAAGTCTGAATTTGTCCTGCTAGGTGACCTAAACTGGGCCGTGCTTAAACCACCTGACCAAGTCCTAAAGCAATGGGACTCCCTAAATCTTTCTCAGATTATTACCAATCCTACAAGGTATGACTCCAAACACCCAGAAAAGGCTACTCTCCTTGATGTCATCCTTACAAATAATCATGATAGGTATCAGTCTAGTGTTTTCTGTAATGACCTTAGTGATCACTGTTTTACAGCCTGTGTTTGTAATGGCTGCTCAGTGAAACGACTTGTCATAGACGCTTGCTAAAAAACTTTAATGAGCAAGCCTTCCTTCATGAGCTGGCCTCTGTAAATTGGTATAGAGTCAGCTTGATCCCCTCTGTCGAAGACGCTTGGATTTATACATTTTTTTTCAGGGGTATCGTTAACAAATATGCGCCCATAAAGAAAATGATAATTAAAACAGGTTCAGCCCCTAGTTCGACCGTGATCTGGTAGAGTTACACTCCACCTCAAGAATGCCATTTGGCAAATCGCTCGGCCCACGCATACTCGGGCTGACTGGCTCTCGTTCAGGCAAACTAGAAAAGTGCACTCAAGCTATCCGGAAGGCCAAAGTTAGTTTCTTTAAGGAGCAGTTCTCTCTATGGGTCTAACCCCAAGAAGTTCTGGAAAACGGTTTAAAGACCTGGAGAATAAACCCTCCTCACAGCTGCCCATGTCCCTTAATGTTGACAATGTGGTTGTTACAGACAAGGAGCACATGGCTGAGCTCTTTCATCACCACTTCATTAAGTCAGGATTCCTATTTGACTCTGCCATGCCTCCTTGCCCATTAAACATTTCCTCATCTCCCCTCTTTCCCCTGCCCCGCTACAAAGTTTCTCCCTGCAGGTAGGGTGCTAAAGGAGCTCCTTAAACTTGACCCCCAAAAAACATCTGGGTCAGATGGTTTAGACCCTTTCTTCTTTAAGGTTGCTGCCCCTATCACCGCTAAGCCTATCTCTGACCTTTTTAACCTGTCTCTCGTTCCCATTGCTTGGAAGGCAGCCACGGTGTGTCCTTTATTTAAAGGGGGAGATCAAGCTGGTCCTAACTGTTATAGGCCTATTTCTATTTTGCCCTGTTTATCAAGTGTTGGAAAAACTTATCAAGAAAGCCAGTCAGTTGATTATTGAGATCTAGAATATTCTCTCTGGTATGCAATCTGGTTTCCGCTCAGGTTATAGATGTGTCACTGCAACCTTAAAGGTCCTTAATGATGTCACCATTGCCCTTGATTCTAAGCAATGTTGTGCTGCAATTTTTATTGACTTGGCCAAAGCTTTTGATACGGTAGACCATTCCATTCTTGTGGGCCAGCTAAAGAGTATTGGTGTCTCTGAGGAGTCTTTGGCCTGGTTTGCTAACTACCTCAAAGAGTGCAGTGTATAAAGTCAGAAAATCTGCTGTCTCAGTCACTGCCTTTCAACAAGGGAGTACCCCAAGGCTTGATCCTAGGCCCCACGCTCTTCTCAATTTACATCAACAACCTAGCTCAAGCAGTAGGAAGCTCTCATCCATTTATATGCAGATAGTTTTATACTCAGCTGGCCCCTCCCTGGATTTTGTGTTAAACGCTCCACAACACAGCTTTCTTAGTGTCCAACAAGCTTTCTCTGCCCTTAACCTTGTTTTGAACGCCTCCAAAACAAAGGTCATGTGGTCTGGTAAGAAGAATGCCCTCCTCCCACAGGTGTTATTACTACCTCTGAGGGTGTAGAGCTTGAGGTAGTCACTTCATACAAGTACTTGGGAGTATGGCTAGACGGTACACTGTCCTTCTCAAAACATATCAAAGCTGAAGGCTAAAGTTAAATCTAGACTTGGTTGCCTCTATCGTAATCTCTCCTCTTTTACCACAGCTGCCAAACTAACCCTGATTCAGATGACCATCCTACCCATGCTAGATTATGGCGACATCATTTATAGATCGGCAGGTAAGGGTGCTCTCGAGCGGCTAGATGTTCTTTACCATTCGGCCATCAGATTTGCCACAAATGCTCCTGATAGGACACATCACACTGCACTCGATACTTCTCTGTAAACTGGTCATCTCTGTATACCTGTTGCAAGACCCACTGGTTGATGCTTATTTTTAAAACCATTCCCCCGTATCTGAGATATCTACTGCAGCCCTCATCCTCCACATACAACACCCATTCTGCCAGTCACATTCTGTTAAAGGCCCCCTAAGCGCACACATCCCTGGGCCGCTCCTCTTTTCAGTTTGCTGCAGCTAGCGACTGGAGCGAGCTGCAACAAAACACTCAAACTGGACAGTTTTATCTCCATCTCTTCATTTGAAGACTCAATCATAGACACTCTTCCTGACAGTTGTGGCTGCTTCGCGTGAGGTATTGTCTGTACCTTCTTGCCCTTTGTGCTGTTGTCTGTGCCACATGTTTGTACCATGTTTTGTGCTGCTATCATGCTATGTTGTCGTCTTAGGTCTATCTTTATGTAGTGTTGTGTGTTTTGTCCTATATATATTTATTTTTAATCCCAGCCCCCGTCTCCGCAAGATGCCCTTTGCCTTCTGGTATGTCGTCATTGTAAATAGGAACAAATTCTTAACTGACTTAATAAATAAAAAATGTGTGTTTAAAGATGTCTCCTCTCTAACACCCAGGAAGCTCCGATTTCAAACTCCCATTATAGAGCTCTGCAAACGCTATGTCAAAATACGATTGTTACTCACCAAATATGGAGTTTCGCTGAGCAACTATCTTCATTTACTCCCATTACGGCCAGTATGTACTTCCAATAAAAGATACAAGAAACCGTTAAAAAAAAAATCTTCAGTAGCTTCAATGTATTCTGCTGTTGTAGACTTCCGACCTGTACATTGCAGTAATGAGTGATTGGAGGTGCTAAATAGGCTTTTTTTTGGTTGCTTGTACATTTTTATTTAGACCTTTTTTGGAAGTACATACTGGCCGTAACAGGAGTAAATGAAGATAGTTTCTCAACGAAACTCCATATTTGGTGAGGAACGAACCTATAACTCTTGCGGAGCTGTCTAATGGGAGTTTGAATCAGAGGTTCCTGGGCGTTAGAGACACCTACTCATAGTGAAAATCCTTAATGCACAGATACTAGAGCTCTAACAAGCTTGCTATAGTAGCACACTCCTCCAGTCAGTGGATTGCTGTGATAAGAAATACAGTGAAGGCTTTATTTAGTCCATTGATCTAGAATTGACTTGTTGACAGAGGAATGGCAGTATATGTTTTGGTGTTCTGCATAAACTGTCATGTGCTTATTGTTGTCTCAGACTAGCTCCACAGTGGTCTGATGTCTCTCCTCTATTTGTCCCTCCCAGCCTCCCATAGTTCTGCAACCAATCAACTGTACGCAAACCCCAGGACCACCCATAGAGGAGCCCCTCACCAATCCTGAACTACAAGGTCCTGAAGCAGAGTGAGGACCCTCTTCCTCCCCCACTTCAGGACACACCCCCTCCAGAGGCCAGCAAATCAGAATAAAGGATTTCTAGGATGCCAATTTCTTATTCATTTAGTTTCTGTTCTTTTTTTCCTCTTTTTTTTTTTACAAAGGTTCTCAATGGAACTCTATACATTCGTAATGGACAAAATTATAAACATTTCAGTGCACTTGGTGTGTAAAGAGGATGGATGAAAGGGAAGAATGGATGAGCGGGAGGGAGGGAAAGAGGGCACCCAACCTACAGTGGCTGTTCTTCATATCCTTGGGGCGGCAGGATCAGCCATGGGAGTCCTGGTAAATGAGCCAGACGTGACCCAGGCTAAACAACACCAAGCCAGGCAAAGAGCACAATATAGCTTCGACCTACGCTGACCTAGTCCCTTGTTACCATTGTCATGGAAATTCTAACCAAAAGGAAGAGAGACCTGATTCTTCAAACAACTTAATTATAAGATTTGCAAAAACGGAGCAGTTAAGTCACTCAATTGTGCAGATTTAGAGCCCAACGAACAGTTGGGTCTCAGCTTTTATATGAAATTACAACCTCTTGGTATATGTGGCAGTTAGCAGATGTGTGTAAACAGGGGCGTGGAACAGTGTGTAAAAGGCGATTAGTTTGCCTGTGCAGATTAAGATAGCACGAGGGTTTAACCATCTAACGGCATTTGCCACAGCTCACACTGTGCTCGTTTCTGCAAGTTTCCACACAGCTGAGTTCCGGCAGATAGATAAAATGTGATGTCGCATGCTGCGTTTGCACCCAAACGGCTCTTAGCTGTCGACAAGATTGTATCAGGGGGGAAAAAACACTAGCATATAACAATAGACACTTCTCTAAGTATAAAAAGTATGTCTAACTTTCTCACCACACACTATGCCAAAGTCTTGTTCACTACTCGGCTATTCCAATCGGACATGAGGTAGGTTGGAAATAAAGGCTTACGCTAACCAACACCCCCTGGCCCTTCCCATATGAGTTAGACCCCCGTGACTGAAATTGAGTCACATCACTATAGATTGCCTACTCTGCCCTGTTCAACCCCATATGATGTGGTAGCCGATTATGTTCATGCATCTCCCATGTAGTCAGCCTGAGTCGCATCCAATACACATGACCTGCCCTGCTCAACATCCCACCCTCAACACCATCCTGTTCAGTTTGTCTCCCCCACCAATTCTATGCAGAAAAGCATTCAATAATTTTTTAACCTTTATTTAACCAGGTGAGTCCCATTGAATCTCTTTTTTTAAGGGAGGCCTGGCAGCCATTATAATCTACACTACTAGAAGGTCAATATATGTGCATTCTAAATTACACCCTGTTCCCTAAATAGGGCCCTGGTCAAAAGTAGCGCACTGTATAGGAAATGGGGTGCGATTTGGGATGATGCCAATGTGTCCCACCATTATAAATCGGTCGGCTTGTTCCCTTTCTTTTTCTTCTTGAAGTACCATGAAGAACGAAAGAGCCACACTACGGCCTGTCCTCTGTACATCAAAGATGACTGAAGTATCAGACATACCCTTTTTCATGTGGTGCTATCATGGATTCTCAACCAGCCAAAGGTATATGATAATAATGATTATTGATTTAGGGCATAAAGGGATACTTTACTAGTGGACTAAAAAGTAAGCTTTGTGGAGAATCTTCATGTAAAGTGTTTATAAATCCAGAATAAGATTTAATCTGTGTTTGGGAAATCTTCCCAAATATATATATATATTTTTTTAAATCTTATCTTTGCTTGCTATGGGTTTGGTTTGATCCAGGCTGTCTTTTATATACATTTAAGGTTGCAACAATTAAGGTTGTCCCCACTCTTTTTCCAGTAGATGTTGTGGTTCCACTTTATAGTAGGTGTAAAACCCATGTATGTGTTTAATTACATTGTAGGCAGCTAGGCAAACATTCTTACATAGGTAAACAGTTTAAGTTGTAAGTACTAATTCATTACACTAACTACTTACCAGTACGTAACTACGTTATAAGGAGACTTAAGGGCTCGATTCAATCCATATCACCAAAGTTCAGCGCTATAGCACGATTGAAATTGAAAGGCAACGTTCCCGCTGCATTCATGGTAAATGCTGTATATAATGGCTCAATCTGAAATTACCTTTATTTCAAGTGCACAATAGTGCTGAACTTAAGCAATACGGATTGAATCAAATCCCCTAGATTGACCGATTTGGTTATAATATTCAATATTGTCTTAAATGGGTTTTGGCCTTACTTGTATCCATGGTTACAATTTGAATGTCTCTGTGCATATTGCTTTATGAAGACAAAGTGCTGTGTTTGTTTCGTAATTAAACTATGATAAGTGATCATTTTGAAGTTTGGTGGGTGTCTCATAATAATTACCAACAGTCTCAATTCTCGAGTGACTTACTCGATACATTTGCGCAATATTTTTGTCTGCATCCCAAATGGTACCCTATTTCCTATACAGTCCACTACTTTTGACCATGGTCTAAACTGGCGGGCCCTTTTGTAGGTCCTCGGACAAATAAAAAATATATAATACATGTTTTTGTAAATCAGTCAGTGTCAACTTAGTGCTGACAGAGTAATACAATACACAAGGAGCAATTAAAAAATGTGGTTGAGCATCAGCAGTCACTTAATTGGCCCATGTCAGCTAAATCTTTCTTAGCTGTCCGCTAAACTAATGTACCAGTCTATCTAAACTTATCGTAAGCATGGTCTAATTACCGACCGGGTGGAGCCATTGATCATCAGTTATATTAACTGCAAACATGGGGCCTCCTGAGTGGCGCAGCGGTCGAAGGCACTGCATCGCAGTGCTTGAGGCGTCACTACAGTCCCAGGTTCGATCCCAGGCTGTCACAACCGGCCGTGACCTGGAGTACCATAGGGCGGCGCACAATTGGCCCAGCGTCGTCCAGGTTAGGGGATGTTTGGCCGGGGGTCTTTTACTTGGCTCATAGCGCTCTAGCGACTCCTTGTGGCGGGCCGGGCACCTGCAGGCTGACTTCCGGTAGTCAGTTGAAGGTGTGGGAAATGTGTAGAATTACAGGAAATTAGCTGTAAAACTGCACATCTTTCTTTCCGCCCCAAGGGAAAATGTGTAGAATTGCAGCAAACTTGCTTTAAAACGGCAACATTTTCTCTACGCCACATGGCAAAATGGCAGGAAAGGAACGTTAAAACATACGTTTTTGCTCTCACGGGTGGGTTACTGAAATGTTTGTCGCAAAGTGTGTGTTGGGGGGGTACGCAACCACAGCAGCCCTAAACAAAGAGTCGCAGTCCGTTTTACCTTAGATTGTATAATGTCATGGTCAAAACATTGTGATTCAAGAGTTGTAAAGATAGGGAGAGGTCTGTCTGCTTTTTTGACAACACACACAAAGCAAGTCCTGCAGGCTCAAGTTTTATCTTAACTTGATTATTGTCCAGTCATATGGTCAAGTGTTGCAAAGAAGGCCCTAGTTAAGTTGCAGCTGGCCCAGAACAGAGCAGCACATTTTGCTCTTAATTGTAATTAGAGGGTTAATATCAATCATATGTATGCCAGTCTCTCTTGGCTAAGAGTTGAGGAAAAACTGACTGCATCAATTCTTGTTTTTATAAGAAACATGAATGTGTTAAATTCCAGATTGTTTGCATAGTCAATTTACACACACACACTTACGTGAAAAGGGGTCTTTTCACAGTCCACAGGTTCAGAACAAATTCAAGGAAACGTACAGTATTATACAGAGCCATGATTGCATGGAACTCACTTCCATCTCATATAGCACAAGTCAGCAACAAACTTGGTTTAAAAAAAACAAATAAAGCAACGCCTCTCCATGTGACCTACTTTGTATGTACTGATATGAAATGTGTAACTGATAGATGCAAACAAACATGTTCATGTTTTTAAATTTCAGTTGTAAAGTATTTTGTCTGTACCGTCTTGGACCCCAGTAAGACTAGCTGTCGCAATTGGCATCGGCTAATGGGGATCCTAATAAAAATCACTTTCTGTTTTAGACTGGAAAGGGTAGGAGGGGAGTAATTCGGAGATGACATTGACTCGACAGCCTTAACAAACAGGCAAGGCTGGCTACATACGTCATGGTTCTTTTTTATTATTTCTATCAGCTGTGGATGGGAAGAACAGCAGAACAATGATATTACAACAGAATAGTCAAGACCATAGAGATCTAGAGTGCCTTCAGAAAGTATTCATACCCCTTGACTTATTCCACATTGTTGTTACAGGCAGAATTCTAAATGGATGAAATACTTTCCGCCCCTCTACACGCAATACCCCATAATGACAGTGTAAACATGTGTAGACATGTTTGCTCATGTATTAAAAATGAAATACAGAAATCTCATTTACATAAGTATTCACACCCCTGAGTCAATACTTTGTAGAAGCACCTTTGGCAGCGATTACAGATTTGAGTCATCTTGGGTATGTCTGTATGAGCGTTGTACGTCTGGATTTTCTTCCTTTCAGGTTTTCTCAAGCTCTGTTAAGCTTGATAGGGAGCGGTGGTGAACAGCAATCTTGGTCTTTCCATAGATTTTCAATGGTATTCAAGTCTGGGCTTTGGCTGGGACACAACGACTTTTACATTATTGTTCTGAAGCCATTCCAGTGTTTCTTTGGCTGTATGCTTGGGGTCAATGTCCTGTTGGAACGTAAATCCCCCCCCCCCCCCCCAGTCTATAGTCATTTGCACTCTGAAGCAGGTTCTCATCAAGGATTTGCCTGTATTTAGCTCCATTCAATGTTTCCTCTATCCTTACCACTCTCCCAGTTCCTGCCACTGAAAAGCATCCTCATAGCATGATGCTGCCACCAGCATGCTTCACAGTAGGGATGGTGGTCGACAGGTGGTGAGCTGTGCCTGGTTTTCTCAGCGCTTTGCATTCAGGCCAAATAGTTACATTTGTCTCTTCAGACCACAAACTTTTGCCTTATGATCAGTCTTTCACATGCCTTTTTTCAAACTTTTTTCAAGCCTTTTTCTCAGAAGTGTCTTCCATCTGGACATCCTCCCATAAAGCCCAGATTGGTGAAATGCTGTAGAGAATGTTGTCCTTCTGGCAGGTTCTCCCATCTCAGCCAAGGAATTCTGTAGTTCTGTCAGAGTGGTCATTGCCTCCCTGACCAAGGGCCTTCTTGTTCAGTTGCTCAGTTTGGATGGAAGGCCAACTCTAGGCAGAGTCTGGGTAGTTCAATTTCCCAATGATAGAGACCACAGTGTTCTTGGAAACTTTCACAATCTAGAAATAGTTTTATACCCTTCCCCAGATATATACATCATCACAGTACTAAGGACAGTTTCTTGGACTTCATAGTATAGTTTCTGCTCTGACATGCACTGTCAACTGTGGGACCTTATATAGACAGGTGTGTTTCTTTCAAATTCATGTCCAAACAATTTAACCAAGTTGTCGTGACATCAAGGATAATCAAAGAGCATTGGATGCACCTGAGCTCGATTTGGAGTGTCATAGCAAAGGGGTACGAATAGTTATGTAAATTCTGTGTTACATTTGCAAAACCATTTTTTTAAAAAACATGTTTTCACTCATTATGGGGTATTGTTTGCAGGTGGCTGAGAAACAAATAATCAATTTTGAATTCAGGCTGTAACCCAACAAAATGTGGAATAAGTCAAGGGGTATGAATACGTTCTGAAGGCACTGTATATAACGTGTTCTAATTATATTTATGTGTGCACTGGAAACTGAGCAACATGATTCACAAATCCTTCCAAACAACCTCCCCCATATTAAATCATCATTAAAAAAGTTTCATTATTATTAAAACATTATTTACAAGTTACCTTGGTTCCCAGAACATAACCTTGTTACAGTTACACAATGAGCAAAAAGGAAAAACTATTTGCTCCAGTTCAAACTAAACACAGAGTGTCCTAACATTTCTGTACATTCACGCACACAGGGAAGCTGTGTGGTAAAACTTGACTTACTACAATCCATTTTGAGCGTTGATATCACGTGGTCAGGCCTTCTGCATTCAACAGTCCACCAAGTGCACAAACTGTCATGACACCCATTCCTGTCTCCCTCATGACAGAAACCACAGTAGAATTGGCATCATTTATGTCCAGTAGACATTATTAGTGTTAAAATACACCATAACCCCATATAGTTATTATTCCCTCTAACAGAAAGCTACATTTACTTCCATGTGTTATTTTCATTAAGACATTCTGATTTCAAGCAGCAGGTAAACTATATGGATTAGAGTAGTAATGTGCTCTGAGAATAAAACGTGCTTGGCACCTCAGATCTGTAAACAAGTTAAAATAATAAACAGCTTCCTAACAACACCGCTCAACATGAATAAGAATCCTTTTAAAAGTAAAGACTTGAGTAGTTAGAGACACTTTCTCTTAAACCATGACAGAAACACTCATCAGAACAATATAAATGTCTTTGGAAATTCAACAGGCACTCAAGAAGTACAAGGAATTAGAAAAGCCAAATCAGTTCAACATTTTTTTTTAAATCACATCTTTACTTCGATCAGAACAGACTGCTTTGGCGGGCCAAATAAAATCACTTGTGGACCAGTTTTGGCACACAGGCACCCAGTTGCAGACCCCTGGCATAGGCCCTATGAGTTAGGGTTTTGGTCTTACCCTGTGTCCTTACAGGTAGATTACGCGTTCCTTGGTTGGTTTGCTTGCTATGTCTTTTGGGAAGGGGGGAGGACGGGGAGGTTCGGGTGGAGGGAAGTGGCTCTGGCTGTTCCTCATGCTGCTGTTGGACAATAGGGTCTGGGAGTGCTTGGCATTGGACAGAGGCTCTGGAGGACTAAAGAAACGATCTAAGGAGGGATAACAACATAGGGTTAACTTACTCATCGTGTGTCTGTACATGTGTGCATGCGTGCCCCCATGTTCATTTAGATCCTGAGACGTTAAAACACATCTCCAGTCATGGTAATAATCTGATCGTGTGTACCTGGAAATCCCGAGGTTCTCGTTTTACCTGATTGGTAGCTCCTGTGAGGACTCACAGTCCTCTTCCCTCGCAGACTCCCGCACTCTTTTCTTGTCACTCTGATCGGCACCACCTGAGACATGTCTATAGATGCTGCAGGAAGAAAGACAACTACTCACTCCCTAACAGATAGAAAATATCAACAGTGGAGGTAAATGTTATAATTTGCTCAAAGATCTGACTTGTGATTGACATCATGATCCCACCAGTGGCGGTTGGTGCTGTTTATGAGCATGGCCTTTTTTCTATAACAGCATATTGGATGACTGTCATTTGTATCCCATTCACCCAGTTCAATGTAACATCGATAGATTTAGGCTACTACTTGAATTCTCCCTATACCCATGAGGTTGCTACAACCTAGCCTATGAATGAAAGTTTACAATGTAGGTGCACAGTTGCAAACGAGAGTTTCTATTGGACAAATTCAGGTATGTTTATCCCTGTTTGGTTCCATTTGCTTCCGTTTAAGAAACGTTTTTCAACAGAAGAATCGGCAGAATGAATACACCCCTGAACACACGCAAACAGTTCACTTTCATAGCTTGTTGTATTCCTTCTCACATCTACCCACTCTCTTCCTCTCACCTTTTCCCTTCGCTTGTGGACTTCAATGCACAACACATCAGCTGTCTGTGACCAGGGGGGAAATGTCCAAGCTAAACCTTCATATCCAATACACATAGCCTACATTGTTGTCACCATATTAGCTAAAGTAATGTCATAGTCAACATAGCTAATAGAACTAATGTGTTTGTAAACCCACTACAATCATGCAGTACAGTGTACAGTCAGTAAGCAGTTTAGAAAGCAGGCCCCGGTGGCAATAAATGAGTCAAACCAAAAGCTTACCTTGACTTGGAAGAGTTCCAGTGTTGGACATATGAAAAGGATGTGTTTAATGTATTTGATACCATTCCACTAATTCCGCTCCAGCCATTACCATGAGCCCTCGTCCTCCCCAATTAAGGTGACACCAACCTCCTGTGCTGTGTAAATCTATGGAAGGCGTTGAGAACCTTGTGCCTCTTAGGTTTTGTATTGAAGTCAGTGTACCCAGACCAGGACGGAAGCTAACTGTCCCCTGGCTACACCATGGTGCTACCCTACAGAGTGCTGTTGAGGCTACTGTAGACCTTCATTGCAAAACACTGTGTTTTAATCTATTATTTGGTGACATGTGAATATATTTAGTGTAGGATAACTTTTTTTATGCTTCACTATTTTTTATAAAATTCACTGAAGATGGTCCTCCCCTTCCTCCTCTGAGGAGCCTTCCCACAGCCTGATGAAGAGCCTTTGTCTCAATACATTGCTAATAAAAACTATAGGAGCATCTAACCATCCAGTGTGGGTAGTTTTCTTATGTGATCATTTCTACCATGAAGTATTCTGTTATATTCTACAGTGCTGTGTTCTGACCTGCACTATGCATGCGCTGGTGCGATCCCTTTTTTCTGCTCTTCTCCTTGCCCTTGCTGCTGAGGGTAGCCAGCTTGGTGGGGATCTGCTGCTGCACAGCCCCTGGCTTGTGGACCACCTGGTTGGTGGTGCTGATCAGGTGAATGGGAACCTCCGCTTTAGGGGGCGCAGGGCTGATGCTCTCCCTATGAAGGGGCACCTACAATACAATAATGTAAAGTTATGAATACTGTAACCTTGTCCCCAGGCTATCGCGCACAGCAAACATAAACCTGGTACATCTACGATTCAAAGTTGGCCTTAGTGGGATTGACCATAGAATTCTATGGGAGGGACCTTACGAAGTAAAGTATTTGTCATCATTTAATTTTGGCGAATCACACGAGTGCGAGGCGTTCTGCGCTAGCATACGGGGGAGGATTATGGGGAAGGGATTGTGGGTAGACATGGGCTATATACCGTACACCGGGGTATTACGAAATACCGACGGTATGATTTTGGGGGGAGCGTGCTACGCCGCTGTTTATAACAACCTATAAATGTAACTATAGGAAATTAAGAGGTGTCAAATAAATGACAGTGTGTTCAGAAAGTATTCACACCCCCTGACTTTTTCCTCATTTTGTTGTTACAGCCTGATTAAATTGAGATTGTGTGTAGGCCAGTGACACACAATACCCCATAATGTCAAAGTGGAATTATGTTTACAAATGTTTACAAATTAATCAAAAATGAAAAGCTGAAATGTTTTGTCCCTCTGTTATGGCAAGCCTATATACGTTCAGGAGGAAACATTTGCTTAAGTCACATTGTTAAGTTGCATGGACTCACTCTGTGTGCAATAATAGTGTTTAACATGATATTTGAATGACTACCTCATCTCTGTACCCCACACATACAATTATCTGTAAGGTCCCTCAGTCGAAGAGTGAATTTCAAACACAGATTCAACCACAAAGACCAGGAACATTTTCCAATGCCTCGCAAAGAAGGGCACCTATTGGTAGATGGGTAAAAAAAAAAAAGAAGCAGACATTGAATATCCCTTTGAGCATGGTGAAGTTATTAATTACACTTTGGATTGTGTATCAATACACCCAGTCACTACAAACATGCAGTCATCCTTCCAAACTCAGTTGCCGGAGAGGAAGGAAAACGCTCAGGGATTTTACCATGATGCCAATTCTGACTTTAAAAATGTTCAACAGTTTAATGGCTATGATAGGAGGATGGATCAACATTGTAGTTACTCCACAATACTAACCTAAATGACAGAGTGATTTATTTTATTTTATCTCCTGAATACAAAGTGTTATGTTTGAGGCAAATCCAACACATTATGGAGTACCACTCTTCATATTTTCAAGCATGGTGGTAGCTGTATCATGTTATGTCATGCGTTTCATCAGCAAGGACTGGGGAGTTTTTCAGGATAAAAAATACATGTAATGGAGCTAAGCACAGGCAAAATCCCAGAGGAAAACTTGGTACAGTCTGCTTTCCACTAGATACTGGGAGATTAATTCACCTTTCAGCAGGACAATCTACACTGGAGTTGCTTACCAAGAAGACAGTGAATGTTCCTGAGTGGCCAGGTAATAGTTTTGACTTAAATCTACTTCAAAATCTACTTCAAAATCTAATGGCAAGACCTGAAAATGGTTGTCTAGCAAAGATCAACAACCAATTTGAGCTTGAAGAACTTTGAAAAGAATAATGGGCAAATGTTGCACAATCCAGGTGTGGAAAGCTCTTAGAGACTTACCCAGAAAGACTCACAGCTGTAATCACTGCCAAAGGTGCTTCTACAAAGTATTGACTCAGGGGTGTGAATACTTACAGTATGTAAATGGGATATTTCTGTATTTCATTTTCAATAACTGTGCAAACATTTCTAAAAACATGTTTTCACTTTGTCATTATGGGGTATTGTGTGTAGATGGGTGAGTTGTATTTTATTTAATCAATTTTGAATTCAGGCTGTAACAACAAAAAGTGGAATAAGCCAAGGGGTTTGAATACTTTCTGAAGGCACTGTATATCCAGCTCAGGGCTCCATCTAGGCATTTGGTTTGCTAAATTGCTAGCTAAGTGGCTATATGTCAAAATCCAGCTTCTTGTTTACAGCAGACACATTCAATCTCCTCCTGGATCAAGACCCCTGTTGCCTTAATTGTTTGTGCATATATATTATTCGTACATTTTTTTAGATGTTATTTTTGGAAATGGCGTCCCTTGTGTGCACTTCCGGTAATACCGTATACTCCGGGTGGTACAGAAACTGTATGACGCTATGAAAATCTGAATACCGCCCAACCTTAGTTGTCGGAGATGATTGGTTGGTAGATTAAGTTAATACTTATGCTCTGGGAGTTTCTCCTGCTCTTTCTGTATTGGCTAACGAAGGGAAAGTTTGACACGTTGGTCCACCAGACTCGCATTTAGGGCGGAAGTCTCTGGGAACGAGATTATGAATACTGGGAACTATTGGGAAACGAGTTACAACACACAGCTATGAGGATCAAACTCGTAAGAGTGTTGTATCGAAGTGTACCATCTGATAGGGAACTTTGTCACTTTTCATGGAAATGCATTTTGTGAGGTCATCATACAAAATATCAATACACTACAACAAATAGAATACAAAAACGCTGGAAGGTGAACACACATATTCACATAGTCCTGTGGATAGGGTTTGCAAAGTACCGTTAACTTTTCAAAAATTTTCCAGAAATCTTCTACTTCTCATATTTCCTATTTCTAGAATTTGGGGAAAGTTGCCGTAATTTGTCAACCCTATAAGTCGCTCTGGATAAGAGCGTCTGCTAAATGACTTAAATGTAAATGTAAATGTATACTGTCCATCCATGTAGTCTAGCCCACGTTACGTCCTAGCTATGTCTCACCTCTGGGCGCGGCTCCAGGAAGAAATCTGTGGCTAGAGAGGGGCTGTGTTGGACGTGGACCTTAGAGGCCGGGATGGGGGTCACGTCACCTCCCGTGGTCCAACCACCAATCAGGTCCCCTCGGAACGACTGGGAGAGGTCCCCTCGGAAGGAAGCAGAGTGGGGGAGGTCCCCTCGGAACGACTGGGAGTGGGGGACAGCCTGAGAAGAAGACGAGAATGACCAGATGACCTAAACATCCCATACATCAATATCTATAAATGCATAATTAACAGCCCTCTCACTATTGGTCCTCAGTCCTAAACGACCACACCACCTCCTCACCTGCTGAGTGTTGAAGTTAAAACTCCCAGGTTTGGCAATGGTCTTGCTCTTCTTCAACTTCATCTGTAAATCCAGGCGTTCCTTCTGTTTCTCCACAGTCCTTGTAGCCTCTCTCAGCCTCTCCAGATCCTGTTGGCAAGGTACGTCACATGAACAATGGAAACATGCCAGCAGCACTCACTTGGATAAAATCGGCAATTGAAGCTTTGTTTTAACTTATTTTTTTAACTCTTAATAGACCACTTTACATTTTGGTCATTTAGCAGACACTCTTATCACAGTAAGACCACAACTGTTATATTGTAACACTGTATAATGTAACAAAACAAAGCAGAAACCTGTTGGTAGGTTTCTCTCCATCTCTCCAGCTCCCCCCTCTCCTCTGCTAGCCTCGCCTTCATTCTCCTACACTCCTCCTCTCTGTGTCTTAGCTCCACCTCCAGGACCTCCGCCTGCAACTGGCGACGCTCCCGCTCCTCCCCGCAGCGAGCCTGAGAATGAGACGGATCAAATAGCAATGAGAGAAAAGTGAGATAGATAAGCAGGGGTGTCAAACTCATTACACGGAGGCCTGAGTTTCTGCTGGAGCAACTAGAAAACCAGGCGAGGAAAGTTCCTAACTAAATCAGTGATCAATCAATTACAAGGGAGAAGTTTAAAAAAACATGCAGACACTCTGCCCTCCGTGGAACGAGTTTTACACCTGTGAGGCAGAGAGATGAGATGGATATCATAGATAAACACAATAGATAGTTCAATTAATAGATAGAGGATTAATCGAGATAAAAATAAAGACGCAGGAAATCGCAAGTACTTGTGCACAGACAGACAAGCAACATTCATCCAGCAGGTGTAACCATGTAACAAGATTGTATGTATACTTATACAACATGTGGCTATATTTTGGTAAAAGCTGAAAGACGTAATAACTGATACAGTGTCTGCAGTTTAAAGCTCTATTCTAGCTACCTGTTCCTGATGGTGTCTGTTCCTGATGGTGTCTCTCTCCGTGTCTCTAACATATAAACAATTTTCTACCTCAGGGTTTTAAACTGTGTTCTAGTCTGTGCTGTCTGCAGTTTGTGGAAGTTGGCCATCTCCTCTCTCCATTTCTATAATGTAATAAACTGTGTTCTAGATCAATACCTGTTCTTGTCTGTGCTGTGTCTGCAGCTTGTGGAAGTTAGCCATCTCCTCTCTCTGTTTCTCCATGTTACGTTGTTTCTCCTGCTCCAGGAGCACATTTCCACGAGAACGGCCCGGATGCTCACGCTCTGACAGCGAGGCACGCTGCAACTCAATGTGGCTGTCCTGCTGGGACACGATGGCCTACGGGGACGGGCAGGGGACAAACTTAACACCAGGAGGCAGAGGACAAACTTCAGACCAGGGGACGGGCAGGGGACACAGTTAAAACATATCTAATAGTAAGATAAGACCAGTCAAACATAGCAACTGTCTGTAGAATGTAAAGAATAGATACAGTATGTCTTACCAGCAGACTGTAGAGTTTCTGTGAGAGCAGCAGCACTCTGTCAAAGAACTGGGGAGAGAGAGATAGAAATAGGTTTGTGTAGCAGCTTTCGAATAGCCGTGGGAAAACCAATTGCAAGATTTGAGAAGCACATCCCATCGTAAACTCAAGAATCCAAACAAATAAGTGCAAGGTAAACAAAAGGTTCCGGTATTCCAGGTATACAAATTAGATCAAGGTAAAACGTTTGCCATAACTCGTAGGCCTCACTTCCTGTTTCTATATACCCGGGCAGGCCCACCCATACTTACAACTAATTGAGGATAGAGGGAGTAATTGGCCTATTAGAATTCAAATAATAGAGCATAACCAAATGAATGCATAAACCATATAGAGTGCCGTGAAAAATTATTTCCCCCCTTTCTGATTTTCTATATATTTTTTTCTATATATTTTTGACACCGAATGTTATCAGATCTTCAACCAAAACCTGATGTTGGATAACGGGAACCTGAGTGAACAAATAACACAACATTTTGATAAAGTTATGCAATACCCAATGCCCCTGTGTGAAAACAGAAATTGCCCCCTTACACTCATTAACTGGTTGTGCCATCTTTAGCTGCAATGACTGCAACCAAACACTTCGTAGAGTTGTTGATCATACTCACATCGCTGTGGAGGAATTTTGGCCCCCTCTTCTTACTTTAACTTAGAAATATTTGTGGGTTTTTATGCATGAACTGCTCATTTCAGGTTCTGCCACAACATTTAAAATCAGGTTCAGGTCTGGACTTTGACTAGGCCATTCCAAAACTTTACATTTGTAGATTTTCAGCCATTCTGATGTAGAGTTGCTTCTGTGTTTTGGATAATTGTCTTGCTCCATGACCCAGCTACGCTTCAGCTTCAGCTCACGGATGGATAGCCTGACATTCTCCTTTAGAATTCTCTAATACAGGCATCCCGAGTGGTGCAGCGGTCTAAGGTGTCACTACAGACCCGGGTTCGATCCCAGGAGGTGTCACAACCTGCCGTGATCGGGAGTCCCATTGGGCTAYGCACAATTGGCCCAGCTTCGTCCGGGTTAGGGGAGGGTTTGGTCGGGGGGGCTTTACTTGGTTAATTGCGCTCTAGTGACTATGTGGCGGGCCGGGCGCCTGCAGGCTGACTTCGGTCGTCAGTTGAATGGTGTATCCTCCGACACATTGGTGCTGTTAAGAAGCGAAGTTTGGCGGATCATGTTTCGGAGGACGCATGACTCGACCTTTGCCTCCCAAGCCCGTTGGGGAGTTGCAAGAGACAAGATCGAAATTGGGGATAAAAAATAAAAATACATTTCTTTAATACAGAGCAGAAATCATGGTTCCTTCAATGATGGCAAGTCGTCCAGGTCAGGAGGCAGCAAAGCTACCCCGAACCATCACACTACCACCGCCATGCTTGACCGTTGGCATGAGGTTCTTACTGTGGAATGCAGTGATTGGTTTTCGTCAGACATAACGGGACCCATGTCGTCTAAAAAGTCAACTCAAATTGGCCAAAAAGCACCTGGATGATTGTCAAGAATGTTCTATGGACAGATGTGTCAAAAGTGGAACGTTGTTACGTCTCTCGAAAACTAAACACTGCATTCCACAGTAAGAACCTCATACCAACGGTCAAGCATGGCGGTGGTAGTGTGATGGTTCGGGGATGCTTTGCTGCCTCGGGACCTGGACGACTTGCCATCATTGAAGGAACCATGAATTCTGCTCTGTACCAGAGACTTCTAAAGGAGAATGTCAGACTATCCGTCCGTGAGCTGAAGCTGAAGTACAGTTGGGTCATGCAGCAAGACAATGATCCAAAACACACAAGCAAGTCTACATCAGAATGGCTGAAAAGCAACATATTTAAAAGTTTTGGAATGGCCTTGTCAAAGTCGAGACCTAAACCTGATTGAGATGTTGTGGCAGAACCTGAAACAAGCAGTTCATGCTCGAAAACTCACAAATGTTGTCGCTGAATTAAAACAGTTCTGCATGGAAGAGTGGGGCAAAATTTCTCCACAGCGATGTGAGAGACTGTTCAACGACTCTAGGAAGTGTTTGGTTGCAGTCATTGCAGCTAAAGATAGCACAACCAGCTATTGAGTAAGGGGGTTTTGGGTGTTGCACAACTTTGTTTATGAAATAAATGAAAACCTTTTTTCATTCAGGTTCCCTTTATTTAATATTAGGATTTGGTTGAAGATCTGAAAACATTCGGTGTCAAAAATATGCAAAAATAGAGAAAATCAGAAAGGGGGTAAATACTTTTTCACAGCACTTGTACATAAATTAAATGATCCTTAAATATAAATGTGATCTAATAGACAAATATTTGCATATTTGGTTAGCACAATAAAAAAAAATGTGACTGCAGATATTCATGAACCTAAACATCAAGATATGTTCAGACTTCAGAGTCATCTAGCAACACTTACCTCAGCTTCAGGAAAGGATGGATTTGGGCATGGAGAAGTCCAGTATGATGCTGGTGCTGGTGACTCATCAGCCTGTAATCACAATACCATGAATCAGATTAACTAAACCAGTCAATACCTCCCTCCCTCCCTCTCTCTCAGAGAACAAGAGCACACTTGTAGGAGGGAACAAGTGCCCACTTGGAATTGAAAGGGAGAGAATGGGACAGCCAGTCACTCACCGACAGTTCCAGACTCTCTGACTGGTCAAGGTCCTGTAGCTGGGGGTCAGAGTTTGAATGCTGACCTCTGTCTAGAGGTTGTACCGCCACACTGCCTGGCCGATCTCCCGCCTGTATATTACCATCTGGAAAACATGCAGCAAATGTTTGCTGAAAACATTCAGCAAATGTTGAACAAATAATGTTCAACTGTGTTCCAAAGAAAACACTGGATTTGTGAGATAAGAGGAATGATACAGCATGACCAGATATGAATACGAACAGTGGTATAATAAGGGAAAGGGAAGGGAGATACCTAGTCAGTTGTACAACTGAATGCATTCAACTGAAATGTGTCTTCCGCATTTAACCCGACCCCTCTGAATCAGACAGGTGCGGGGGTCAATCCAGCAACCACAGCAATATGAGTTGTAGACTGAGCGGTAGACTTACTCTTCATAGGGGGTATGGGATTGCAGACATAACCCCCTAAGGTTTCGGCTCTCCTGAGTGCGGCCAGGTTCCCAAGGCCTAGCCCCCCTCGAAGGAGCCGTAGATCTTCTGGCCTCAAACTGTATCCCCCTGATCCCAGGAAGTCCTCTGGAGGGGGGTAGGGGTCTCTCAGAGTCACACTGGACAGGAGAAGGTTCTGCAGATTCTCCACTGAAGAGAGAAGAAGAATAAACTAAAAGCTGATTATCTGACTGACAAGCTGACATTGGATTCTCATGGTGGGTCAATAAGTATTTACAATTGAAGTTGGAAGTTTACATACACTTAGGTTGGAGTCATTAAATCTTGTTTTTCAACCACTCCACAAATTTCTTGTTAACAAACTATAGTTTTGGCAAGTCGGTTAGGACATTACTTTAAGTCATTTTTCCAACAATTGTTTACAGACAGATTATTTCACTTATAATTCACTGTATCACAATTCCAGTGGGTCAGAAGTTTACACACACAAAGTTGACTGTGCCTTTAAACAGCTTGGAAACTCCAGAAAATGATGTCATGGCTTTAGAAGCTTCTGATAGGCTAATTGACATAATTTCAGTCAATTAGAGGTGTACCTGTGGATGTATTTCAAGGCCTACCTTCAAACTCAGTGCCTCTTTGTTTGACATCATGGGAAAATCTAAAGAAACTGCCAAGACCTCCGAAAAGACATTGTAGAACTCCACAAGTATGGTTCATCCTTGGGAGCAATTTCCAAATGCCTGAAGGTACCACGTTCATCTGTACAAACAATAGTACACAAGTATACACACCATGGGACCATGCAGCCGTCATACCGCTCAGGAAGGAGACGCGTTCTGTCTCCTAGAGATGAATGTACTTTGGTGCGAAAAGTGAAAATCAATCCCAGAACAACAGCAAAGGACCCTGTGAAGATGCTGGAGGAAACAGGTACAAAAGTATCTATATCAACAGTAAAACGGGTCCTATATCGACATAACCTGAAAGGCTGCTCAGCAAGGAAGAAGCAACTGCTCCAAAACCGCCATAAAAAAGCCAGACTACGGTTTGCAGCTGCACATGGGGACAAAGATCGTACTTTTTGGAGGAATGTCCTCTGGTCTGATGAAACAAAAATATAACTGTTTGGCCATAATCACCATCGTTATGTTTGGAGGAAAAAGGGGGTTGGCTTGCAAGCCGAAGAACACCATGCCAACCGTGAAGCACGGGGGTGGCAGCGTCATGTTGTGTGGTTGCTTTGCTGCAGGAGGGACTGGTGCAATTCACAAAATAGATGGCATCATCAGGATGGAAATGTATGTGGATATATTGAAGCAACATCTCAAGACATCAGTCAGGAAGTTAAAGCTTGGTCGCAAATGGGTCTTCCAAATGGACAATGACCCCAAGCATACTTCCAAAGTTCTGGCAAAATGGCTTAAGGACTACAAAATCAAGGTATTGGAGTGGCCATCACAAAGCCCTGACCTCAATCCCATAGAAAAGTTGTGGGCAGAACTGAAAAAGCATGTGCGAGCAAGGAGGCCTACAAACCTGACTCGGTTACACCAGCTCTGTCAGGAGGAATGGGCCAAAATTCACCCAACTTATTGTGGGAAGCTTGTGGAAGGCTACCCAAAAAGTTTGCCCCAAGTTAAACAATTTAAAGGCAATGCTACCAAATACTAATTGAGTGTATGTAAACTTCTGACCAACTAGGAATGTGATGAAAGAAATAAAAGCTGAAATAAATCATTCTCTCTACAATTATTCTGACATTTCACATTCTTAAAATAAAGTGGTGATCATAACTGACCTAAAACAGGGAATTTTTACAAGGATTAAATGTCAGGAATTGTGAAAAACTGAGTTTAAATGTATTTGGATAAGGTGTATGTAAACTTCTGACTTCAACTGTATATCAGATTTACTAAAGAAAAGGGTTAAGTTCCCTATTATCAGATCCTATCAGACCTAGCAGGAGTACCAAGGCCAGCCTATCAGAGGTGAAGGTGGAGCTATTACAATATTGCTTTAACCTATCAAATCCTCTCAGATCTCCACAATTGCATAAGGTCTAGGGGTGGATTTATCATTCAAACCTACCCTCAGTGATGGCCCCCTTGAGCAGTGTCTCCCCCTGCTGGGGGTCTAAGTCGTCACTGCGGAGCAGCAGACGAGAGTGATTAGCTACATCCTCCAGCCCTGTTACAGCCTCCGCCATGTCAGCAAAGATACGCAGCTTCTCTGTCAGGCTCTGCATGATCTGGGCATCCTTCATACATAGACTCCCTGGAGACACACACAGATTCTATGGTCAGAAAAAAAACAGACCTACAGATACACACACATATATTCCATATGACCTGACAATGGGAGTTGCAGGCAGCTGTTATCGAGGACATTTTGAAGCGCTCGGGTAGAGCTGGTATGGGTAGCGTCTTTTACCTTGGAAGTCTCTGAGACTGGTTTAGCCTGGCCTCCTCCTGTTCACTGTACAGCTGCTCCTCCATCGTGTGCGTGGCCAAAGAGCTCTATTTTCTTGTCATCCAACAAATCTTAAACACCTGGAGTTGGCACTTGGATGCCAAATGTCATTGGCACTTGGATTGGAACCAGTGTTATGGTCGGATGACATGAAAATAGATCTCTTTGGCCACACACACCAGTGGTGGGTTTGGAGTCAAAATAAGGATGCATGAGCATAAATTAACCCCACGCTGGTCAGTGCCCTTAGCAATTCGAGTTTCAGCCAATGAGCTTCAGCCCCTCGCTATTTGAGTGACAGCTAGCAAGATGCACACACAGTAGAGTGAGAGAGAGAGAGAGCAATGACTTGGTGCACATAGAGTGAGCTCCAAAAGTATTGGGACAGTGACACATGTGTTGTTGTTTTAGCTCTGTACTCCAGCACTTTGAAATTATACAATGACTATGGGGTTAAAGTGTAGACTGTCCGTTTTAATTTGAGGGGATTTTAATCCATATGGGGTCAACTGTTTAGAAATTACAGCACTTTTTGTAAATAGTCCCCCCGTTTTAGGGGACCAAAAGTATTGGGACAAATTCCTGTGTATTAAAGTAATAAAAGGTTTAGTATTTGGTCCCATATTCATAGCACACAATGACTAGATCAAGCTTGTGACTCTACACATTTGTTGGATGCATTTGCTGTTTGTTTTGGTTGTGTTTCAGATTATGCCCAATAGAAATGAATGATTCATCATGTATTGTGTCGTTTTGGAGTCACTTTTTTGTAAATTAGAATAGATTATGTTTCTAAACACTTCTACATGAATGTGGATGCTACCATGATTATGGATAATCCTGAATGAATTGTGAATAATGATGAGTGAGAAAGTTACAGATGCACAAATATCAAACCCCCAAGACATAATAACCTGTCACCATTACAATAACAGGGGAGGTTAGCATTTTTGAGGGGATATGATATTTGTGCGTTACAATAAAAGTGACTCCAAAATGACAATACATTATGAATCATTCATTTCTATTGGGCACAAAACACAAACACAACAAAAACAAACAAAACAAACACAGAAACTCAACCAAAACAAACAGCAAATGCATCCAACAAATGTGTAGAGTCACAAGCTGGATGTAGTCATTGCGTGCTATGAATATGGGACTAAATGCTTAACTTTGTACTACTTTAATACACATACAAGTGAATATGTCCCAATACTTTTGGTCCCCTAAAATGGGGGGACTATGTACAAAAAGTGCTGTACTTTCTAAAGAGTTCACCCGATATGGATGAAAATACCTTCAAATTAAAGCTGACAGTCTGCACTTTAACCTCCTTTTCATTGTGTCATTTCAAATCCAAAATGCTAGCGTACAGTCGTGGCCAAATGTTTTGAGAATGACACAAATATTAATTTCCACAAAGTTTGCTGCTTCAGTGTCTTTAGATATTTTTGGCAGATGTTACTATGGAATACTGAAGTATAATTACAAGCATTTCATAAGTGTCAAAGGCTTTTATTGACAATTACATGAAGTTGATGCAAAGAGTCAATATTTGCAGTGTTGACCCTTATTTTTCAAGACCTCTGCAATCCGCCCTGGCATGCTGTCAATTAACTTCTGGGCCACATCCTGACTGATGGCAGCCCATTCTTGCATAATCAATGCTTGGAGTTTGTCAGAATTTGTGGGTTTTTGTTTGTCCACCCGCCTCTTGAGGATTGACCACAAGTTCTCAATGGGATTAAGGTCTGGGGAGTTTCCTGGCCATGGACCCAAAATATCGATGTTTTGTTCCCCGAGCCACTTAGTTATCACTTTTGCCTTTCCATGCTGGAAAATACATTGTTCGTCACTAAACTGTTCCTGGATGGTTGGGAGAAGTTGCTCTCGGAGGATATGTTGGTACCATTCTTTATTCATGGCTGTGTTCTTAGACAAAATTGTGAGTGAGTCCACTCCCTTGGCTGAGAAGCAACCCCACACATGAATGGTCTCAGGATGCTTTACTGTTGGCATGACACAGGACTGATGGTATAGCGCTCACCTTGTCTTCTCCGGACAAGCTTTTTTCCGCATGCCCCAAACAATCGGAAAGGGGATTCAGAGAAAATTACTTTACCCCAGTCCTCAGCAGTCCAATCCCTGTACCTTTTGCAGAATATCAGTCTRTCCCTGATGTTTTTCCTGGAGAGAAGTGGCTTCTTTGCTGTCCTTCTTGACACCAGGCCATCCTCCAAAAGTCTTCACCTCACTGTGCGTGCAGATGCACTCACACCTGCCTGCTGACATTCCTGAGCAAGCTGGTGGTGTACTGGTGATGCCCCGATCCCGCAGCTGAATCAACTTTAGGAGACGGTCCTGGCGCTTGCTGGACTTTCTTGGGCGCCCTGAAGCCTTCTTCACCACAATTGACCCGCTCTCCTTTAAGTTCTTGGTGATCCGATAAATGGTTGATTTAGGTGCAATCTTACTGGCAGCAATATCCTTGCCTGTGAAGTCCTTTTTGTGCAAAGCAATGATGACGGCACGTGTTTCCTTGCAGGAAACCATGGTTGACAGAGGAAGAACAATGATTCCAAGCACCACCCTCCTTTTGAAGCTTCCAGTCTGTTATTCGAACTCAATCAGCATGACAGAATGATCTCCAGCCTTGTCCTCGTCACTACTCACACCTGTGTTAACAAGAGAATCACTGACATGATGTCAGCTGGTCCTTTTGTGGCAGGGCTGAAATGCAGTGTAAATGTTTTTGGGGGATTCAGTTCATTTGCATGGCAAAGAGGGACTTTGCAATTAATTGCAATTCATCTTATCACTCTTCATAACATTCTGGAGTATATGCAAATTGCCATCATACAAACTGATGCAGCAGACTTTGTGAAAATGTATATTTGTGTCATTCTCAAAACTTTTGGCCATGACTGTACAGAGCCAAAACAACAACAAATGTGTCACTGTCCCAATACTTTTGGAGCTCACTGTAACTGTACATTTGTGACGTAGTAAGCAATTTACGGTGACCACTTTTGGCTCGTGGACGCTACTTTCAGAAAAACTGGCTAAAAAGTATTCAAAAGTACCAGAGAATATCTTTAAGGTCAACTCATGAACTTCACCCAGTACCAGGACATTTTTGCCAAAAAACCTGGTTGCCTCTGCCAGAAGGCTGAAACTTGGCCGAAAGCAGATCTTCCAGCAAGACAATAACCCCAAATAATTGGTTAATTGACCACAAAAATCAACATTTTGCATTGGCCATCTCAGTCTCCGGACTTGAATCACAGTGAAAACCTGTGGTTGGGCAGTCCATAAGCGCAGATGAAGGATATCAAGGATCTGGAAAGATTCCGAAAACAGCGGTGCCAATAATTTTGACCCCAATCTTTTTGAAAGAAACATTTTTACATGTAAAAAATTGTTTTTGCATACAATATAGCTCAGTATGTGTATTATTTATTTGATACTGTTTTTTTGCTGATCTTTATCAAGGGTACCAAAAATTTGGGATCTGACAGTATTTCTTTTAAATCACCTTTCAGCCATCCGTTGGCTGCCTGCCAGTTGACAGTCCCCTCATGGAGCAGGGTTCTGGTCCCCACTGCCAGGTCCTCTCTCTTGAACACCCTTTCGTCCTTCAGCCTGCCGTGGGAATGAGGTTGCAAACTGCTGCCGATGTCTCTCAACCAAGAGGCCCTCTCATAGTCATGGACCTGAGAGTCCACAGCAGAGATTGTCTCTCTGATCAGAACCAGGGCTTGGGCCAGGGCATCGTGCTCCTCACTGTCAGCTGATGGGAGAAGATGGGATGAGAGTAGAGGATTGGGTTTGGGTTCATTCCAATTCAATTCAGTCAATTCAGGAAGTAAAATCTAATTTCACTTGTGAACAGCGCGGTTATCAAGCATGCTGGGCCTGGGGGCCTATAGTGCAAAGAGATATGCATCCTAGCCCAGCTGAGTCCACCTTAAAGGCATTCAGTTACCTAACTGAGTTTGTTAGTTACCATCAGTGTTCTGTAGAATGCGTTCGACCAGAAAGGGGTACTTTGTGAGCCGCTGAGTCACCAACAGAATACATTCTGGGACTCCTAACTGCCGCACGATGGACAACCGACCGATTTTCGTAATCAAGTTCTGGAACTTCTTGTTGTTCTGTAGCTGTTCTTTGTAGAAGCTGACAGCATCTGTGTGGTGACTGCAGCAGTCTCCATAGCTCTCCTTCATCCTCTCTCCCATCTCACCTGAAAACTACACCACCACATCATCATGATAATGATCAGGTAAACAACAATAAACAAGCAAACATCAGGTATCACTCAATATATGACAAAGGGATAGTACAGAGAGAGTCATGATTTCTTGAGAATGCTTTCTCAGAATCAGAGAGAGAGAGAGAGAGGCGGGCTACCTAGTTGATCAGTTTATCTCCCAGCTGTGTGACAGTGTAATGGCTCCTACCCATTTGTGTTACAGTGTAATGGTTCCTACATGTCTGTTTCAATGACTGTGTATATGAATGGACCAAGCCATCGATCATGTGAAACCATTAATTCCTATGTGAAGACTCAATAGCGCATTGAAGCCAAATGAATTCAGTTAAGACGGCGTCTCATGGAGACAACATGCGCAGTTTGAGCTACTCCAGGAAGTGAAGTTGCAGGCTAGCTCAGTGCTGCCCCTTTACATTCATTAACTCAAGATGAAGGCGGACCTGGGTACTGCAGGCTGCCATGAGCAACAAAATTAACAAAATCAACAAAAATAACTTATTCTGTGTGCGATTTTAAAATAATCGGTTCAAAGATAAACATCTGGTGTATTAGAAGCAATTATTGGTACTTTGATTGTCTTCGATATTTTCACGAAGATTGCCATTTTATCCATTCACTAAAATGGGGGATCATGTTTTTTGCTAACAATGCCTGTAGTACCGCGGTCGGCCTTCAACTTCCATGGCTTAAATGAGAGGTGGCAGTCATTTTCCCCTGGTCTGTGTCACTTTGTAATGGTTTCTACCTGTCTGTGTTACAGTGCAGTGGTTCCTACCCTTCTGTGTAACAGTGTAATTAATGGTTGCTACCTGTTTGTGTAACAGTGTAATGGTTCATACCTGGTTGATGAGTATGTCTCCCAACTGTGCGACTGTGTAATGGTTCCTACCTGGTTGATGAGTATAGCTCCCAGCTGTGTGACTGTGTAATGGTTCCTACCTGGCTGTGTAAGGGTGTAATGGTTCCTACCTGGTTGATGAGTATAGCTTCCAGCTGTGTGACTGTGTAATGGTTCCTACCTGTCTGTGTAAGGGTGTAATGGTTCCTACCTGGTTGATGAGTATAGCTCCCAGCTGTGTGACTGTGTAGTGATTCTGTCCGTCGCGGCAGTCTCTAAGACACCACAGGAAGTGTTGGTGGATGTGCAGCAGGCTGTCCATCTGATGGAAGAGTAAAGGATGATGATTACTGTACATGTAATACACACCTATTCGTTTTAAGCAAGAGATGGAGTCACCGGAGGGAACATCCTGTCCAGCTTATGCTCCTTCATCTGTAGGCTCTGTCTCAGATCTCTCTCTCTCCCCATCTCTCTGTATGTACGTGTGTGTGTGTGTGTTACCTGAGGGAACATCCTGTCCAGCCTAGTCTCCTCCATCTGTAGGTTGTGTCTCAGCTCATACTGGTACACACTCAGCAGCAGCTTCAAGGTCCGCATGTGGTACACCTCAGTCTGGATCAACTCTGACACACACACACAAATACAGCATCATCATTATTACGGTTATAAAGTTACTACCATCGTCATCATTATTACTGTTATAAAGAAGTCATCAACAACATAATTGTAGCAATGGTTATCATCATCACCCAAACCAATTCTTGAATGATAAGATCAGCTACCCCAGCTATAGTCTTACCATAGATGACATCTTGTCTCTTTATAGCATCTTTGTGTAGTCTCTTTATGTACTGCTGGTCCACAGAGACACTCCAGGACTCTCCCTCTAGGTCCTGAGCATCAGCCTCCAACTCCGCTAGCAGGGCACTGTAGTGGCCATCTACACACACACAATAACACACACACAGCTTAATGGACATCTAGACACACACAAAAAAAGTGTCACAATAACACACAACAAATATAAGACAGATACAATAACACATACAGGACTAACTACTGCAACTACTGTAGTGTAGCTGACTCCCTGATCCTGTACCTTCTAAGTTGATGATGTCGGTGCTGGACGAGGAGAGGGACACAGAGTCCTCAGGAGGAGGGGGTCGAGGAGAAAGTCCTCTGACAGCATCCAGGTCATCCATGTGTTACAGTATGTGGGGGTTAAAGGTCAGGATGATGGGACCAAGGCCATGGGGAGGCCATGGGAGCCTGGGGGATGGAACCTGTATACAGAACTGCTGGATGGAGGGAGGAGAGAGATTGCATTTGTATTACATTGTGTTTTGTTATTTAATTGCTCATTTGTAAAGCTAATGAGAAATAACCTGGCCAGGTCACAATACCGCATACGGTACTGGAAGTTTGGTTTCATGTAAAGACAGTGTTTTGTTTGTTGTGGCCTACTATAATTTTAGATGTTTAAACTGGTTTTAGATTAGATACACACCAAAAAAATGTGGACACACCTTCAAATTAGTGGATTCGGCTATTTCAGCCACACCCATTGCTGACAGGTGTATAAAAATTGGGCACACCGCCATGCAATCTCCATAGACAAACATTGGCAGTAGAATTGCCCATACCGAAGAGCACAGTGACTTTCAACGTGGCACCGTCATAGGATGCAACCTTTCCAACAAGACAGTTCGTCAAATTTCTGCCCTGCTAGAGCTGCCCCGGTCAACTGTAAGTGCTGTTACTTTGAAGTGGAAACGTCAAGGAGCAACAACGGCTCAGCCGCAAAGTGGTAGGCCACACAAGCTCACAGAACGGGACCGCCGAGTGCTGAAGCGTGTAGCGCTTGCAACACTCACTACCGAGTTCCAAAATGATTCTGGAAGCAACATCAGCACAATAACTGTTCGTCGGGAACTTCAAGAAATGGGTTTTCATGGCCGAGCAGCCGCACACAAGCCTAAGATCACCATGCGCAATGCCAAGCGTTGGCTGGAGTGGCGTAAAGCTCGCCACCATTTTACTCTGGAGCAGTGGAAACACGTTCTCTGGAGTGATGAATCACGTTTCACCATCTGGCAGTCCGACGGACAAATCTCAGTTTGGCGGATGCAGGAGGAGGAGTAGCTCTGGGGCTGTTTAAGGCCCCATAATTCCAGTGAATGGAAATCTTAAGGCTAGAGCACACAATGACATTCTAGACTATTTCTACCGTTCCTTGAAACGATCAAAAGCTTGTATAGAAAATACCCCAGACAGGAAGAGAGGATTAAATCGTGTTGAATCCTGAGAAAGACTATTTTCTATTACAGAACAGAAACAAAGCCTGTGGTGTGGAAAGGAAAGAAAGCTGGTTTGACACACTTACAGCACGACAGCCCTAGTCAGACGAGCTCACTGACAACACACATGGCAGGGGTGAGGGACGGACAGGGAGAATTCACACAACACAAGACCGCAGGGGGCAATTCCATGATAACGAACTTGCGCCGAGACACAGATTTATTTATTAAAAAGTACGCCAAACAAAAACATTGATTTCAAAGTTTAACAACCCATACAACTCCATGCACAATGAATCCTTTTAACAATTTATACTGAATTTCAGTAAAATCTCCCTCAGTTTGTGTCCACGTTTTTCGAATTAGGATTCCACAATGTCTGCAGAAAGAATGGGGTATCAGCTATGGCATGGTACATTGACTTTGAAAAAAATCCTTTTTGGTTATTGAACTACAGTAAGTGAAGAGGATTTACACCCAGTAACAGAATTTGGGTAATCAAATCTGAAATAATCCTAGTCGTCTATGTTTCACAAGTTTGCAGTGGTGTAAAGTACTTAAGTAAAAATACTTTAAAGCACTACTTAAGTAGTTTTTGGGGGTAACTTTTACTTCACTATATTCCTAAAGAAAATTATATACCTTTACTCCATACATTTCCCTGACAACCAAAAGTACTCATTACATTTTGAATGCTTAGCAGGACAGGAAAATTGTCCAATTCAAAGACTTATCAAGAGAACATCCCTGGTCATCCCTACTGCCTCTGATCTGGCGGACTCACTAATCACATGCTTCGTTTGTGAATTATGTCTGAGTGTTGGAGTGTAACCCTGGCTATCTGTAAATATGTCAGAGTGTTGGTGTGTGCCCCTGGCTATCTGTAAATTATTTCTGAGTGTTGGAGTGTGACCCTGGCTATCTGTAAATTAAGTCTCAGTGTTGGAGTGTTCCCCTGGCTAAAAAACAAGAAAATGGTGCCGTCTGGTTTACTTTATGTAAGGAATTTGAAATGATTTATACTTTTGATACTTAAGTATATTTAAAACCAAATACTTTTATTGAAGTTGTATTTTACTGGGTAATTTTTACTTTTACTTGAGTCATTTTCTATTAAGGTATATTTACTTATACTCAAGTATGACAATTGGGTACTTTTTCCACCACTGCAAGTTTGAACATTAAAGTACAGCACAGTAGAGTTCAGTAAAGTAGAGTAGAGCACAATACATTAGTGAATTCAGCTCAGTGTGCTCTACTGTATACTGTACTGAACTATACTCTACTTTTTTTTATTGTACTCTACTGTACTGTGCTATCCAAACGTGTGAACCCAACTATGGTTTGTGACAACTATGATTTCCCATTGAAGCAAATTCAATTGCAGAAATTCCATTACCGATTTTTCAGAAATCCCGTTACTGATTTGGTAACGGAATTTCGAGTTGTAATCACTTAATTAATACAATTGATATCAGTAAAAACACTAATTGATAGGCCTACCTTTACTTGTTAATTCTGTGCATGTTCATTATCCTCCCTCTTCATGAGGGAGAGAAATTAAAAAATATCTTTAAGATGTGTTTTTTTGGTAACGGAATTTCGAGGCACAAGGCAATATTTCTTAAACTTACAAGAGGCAAACAATTTCTCCAAAACTAAATATTAAAGTGTTAATATAACTTGACAGGGGTCTTCAACATCATTGTGTTTTGATGTATTTCTAAAAACTGAAGACTTTTTCTGGTACTGTAGATGTTTTCTAAGACCCCTTTTCCGCGCCTTTTTAGGATGGATTAACATTTTTTTTTTTTATATATGCCTTAATTTAAAAAAAAATGTCTCTTAGCTTTAATTTGAGACCCAATTTGACATGCTCCTACGAACTTGATTGATGTTCATTAGCATCATAGCATAGACCTAATGGTCACAGTAGTGAACTGACCCCATCAACTAAATTGCATTGAAATAAAATATACTATCAACTTAATGAAGCCTTCATAGATCCTTTATAAGGCATAAATATATGAATAAAAAAAACATTCATAAGCATATGTCATGCTAAAAAGGATGGGGAAAGGGTTATGTCCCATGTAAAATGTCAGTACACCATCAGTATGTATGGGCCTCAGAGCAAGTTTGGTCTTATTTGTCCAACCACTGTAGCTCAAAGATCTCTCTCTACTGGGTGGACACACACACACACACACACACACACACACACACACACACACACACACACACACACACACACACGTGACAGCCTAGTGACACCAAGGCTGGCCAAAACATACAGACAGGAGTGTGTGCCATAGAGGAAAGTAACCCACTGGCTGCATGTGTGTGTGTGTGAATGTGTGTGCTTAGTTCACACAGCTGGGTACTAAAGACACAGTTCACACACCCTTCTGTCTCTACAGTCTCTGGCTCACCTGTTCACAGACAGACAGGACACAGCTTCCTCCTACAGTACACTATACACAGAGAGTCAAGAAGAGGCACCCTATTCCCTACATGGTGCACTACTTTTGATCAGGGCCCATAAAAGTAATGCACTACATAGGGAATAGGGTGCCATTTAGGAATTTAAGTTTTACACTTCCCCATACTGACCTGGCAGGAAAGGGGAGGAGGGGAGAGTGGGTGCGGACGTGAAATACAGGTCAGCCAAGTATCCCGGCGGGTGAACGCAGTGTCAGTAGATTAACGCTTTCTCTACGTTCAATGCATTTTCCCAGAAAAAAATGTAGTAAACGATAATGCAAAATAAAAAAGGTGCGTAAATGGCATTTATACTCCACTACAACACTGACTGCCTGTAAAACATTAGTCAGTACACTGCCACTAGCAAATGTTCAACATGCTCCCTTCATGATGTCCACAGGGCAGGGGCCTTGACACACTGTTTACTCATTAACAGGAAATAGCTACAGTATCTTTCTCTCCCTTTTGCTCTCTCGCTCTGTGCGTGTGTGTGTGTGGACTGTGGAGGCGAATTCTC